>NC_092295.1:3632735-3672735 GCF_036320965.1 Panulirus ornatus
CTGACCCCGTGCTGTGCCCCCCCCCCACACACCGTGTCACACAGTGTTAATCCTCAACACTACACACAAAACCCCTGACCACCACCATTCATGATGAATTCATCTTCACTACACCCTTGACCACCACGCAAACCCCCCCCCTCCCCCCCCCACACAAAAACATTACTACGGGGGTCTGGGGGGGGGCGACCCCACACACTATGGGGCAGGTGGGGGGGAGGTATAGTGTGTGGGGGGGAGGAGGAGGAAGGCTCTTCCATAAACATTGGCAATGATGAGGGGGACACCTAGTGTGTGGGTCAGCCCCTGCACCTAGTGTGTGGGTCAGCCCCTGCACCTAGTGTGTGGGTCAGCCCCTGCACCTAGTGTGTGGGTCAGCACCTGCACCTAGTGTGTGGGTCAGTACCCGCACCTAGTGTGTGGGTCAGCCCCTGCACCTAGTGTGTGGGTCAGCCCCTCCACCTAGTGCGTGGGTCAGCACCTGCACCTAGTGTGTGGGTCAGCACCTGCACCTAGTGTGTGGGTCAGCCCCTCCACCTAGTGTGTGGGTCAGCCCCTGCACCTAGTGTGTGGGTCAGCCCCTCCACCTAGTGTGTGGGTCAGCCCCTGCACCTAGTGTGTGGGTCAGCACCTGCACCTAGTGTGTGGGTCAGTACCTGCACCTAGTGTGTGGGTCAGCACCTGCACCTAGTGTGTGGGTCAGCACCTGCACCTAGTGTGTGGGTCAGTACCTGCACCTAGTGTGTGGGTCAGCACCTGCACCTAGTGTGTGGGTCAGCACCTGCACCTAGTGTGTGGGTCAGCCCCTGCACCTAGTGTGTGGGTCAGCCCCTCCACCTAGTGTGTGGGTCAGCCCCTGCACCTAGTGTGTGGGTCAGCCCCTGCACCTAGTGTGTGGGTCAGCCCCTGCACCTAGTGTGTGGGTCAGCACCTGCACCTAGTGTGTGGGTCAGTACCCGCACCTAGTGTGTGGGTCAGCACCTGCACCTAGTATGTGGGTCAGCCCCTCCACCTAGTGCGTGGGTCAGCACCTGCACCTAGTGTGTGGGTCAGCACTTGCACCTAGTGTGTGGGTCAGCCCCTCCACCTAGTGTGTGGGTCAGCCCCTGCACCTAGTGTGTGGGTCAGCCCCTCCACCTAGTGTGTGGGTCAGCCCCTGCACCTAGTGTGTGGGTCAGCACCTGCACCTAGTGTGTGGGTCAGTACCTGCACCTAGTGTGTGGGTCAGCACCTGCACCTAGTGTGTGGGTCAGCACCTGCACCTAGTGTGTGGGTCAGTACCTGCACCTAGTGTGTGGGTCAGTACCTGCACCTAGTGTGTGGGTCAGCACCTGCACCTAGTGTGTGGGTCAGCCCCTGCACCTAGTGTGTGGGTCAGCCCCTGCACCTAGTGTGTGGGTCAGCCCCTCCACCTAGTGTGTGGGTCAGCCCCTCCACCTAGTGTGAGGGTCAGCCCCTGCACCTAGTGTGTGGGTCAGCCCCTCCACCTAGTGTGTGGGTCAGCCCCTCCACCTAGTGTGTGGGTCAGCACCTGCACCTAGTGTGTGGGTCAGCCCCTGCACCTAGTGTGTGGGTCAGCACCTGCACCTAGTGTGTGGGTCAGCACCTGCACCTAGTGTGTGGGTCAGCCCCTCCACCTAGTGTGTGGGTCAGTACCTGCACCTAGTGTGTGGGTCAGCACCTGCACCTAGTGTGTGGGTCAGCACCTGCACCTAGTGTGTGGGTCAGCCCCTGCACCTAGTGTGTGGGTCAGCACCTGCACCTAGTGTGTGGGTCAGCACCTGCACCTAGTGTGTGGGTCAGCCCCTGCACCTAGTGTGTGGGTCAGCACCTGCACCTAGTGTGTGGGTCAGCACTTGCACCTAGTGTGTGGGTCAGCACCTGCACCTAGTGTGTGGGTCAGCACCTGCACCTAGTGTGTGGGTCAGCCCCTCCACCTAGTGTGTGGGTCAGTACCTGCACCTAGTGTGTGAGTCAGCACCTGCACCTAGTGTGTGGGTCAGCACCTGCACCTAGTGTGTGGGTCAGCACCTGCACCTAGTGTGTGGGTCAGCACCTGCACCTAGTGTGTGGGTCAGTACCTGCACCTAGTGTGTGAGTCAGCACCTGCACCTAGTGTGTGGGTCAGCCCCTCCACCTAGTGTGTGGGTCAGTACCTGCACCTAGTGTGTGGGTCAGCCCCTCCACCTAGTGTGTGGGTCAGCCCCTCCACCTAGTGTGTGGGTCAGCACCTGCACCTAGTGTGTGGGTCAGCCCCTGCACCTAGTGTGTGGGTCAGCACCTGCACCTAGTGTGTGGGTCAGCACCTGCACCTGGTGTGTGGGTCAGCCCCTCCACCTAGTGTGTGGGTCAGTACCTGCACCTAGTGTGTGAGTCAGCCCCTCCACCTAGTGTGTGAGTCAGCACCTGCACCTAGTGTGTGGGTCAGCCCCTCCACCTAGTGTGTGGGTCAGCACCTGCACCTAGTGTGTGAGTCAGCACCTGCACCTAGTGTGTGGGTCAGCCCCTCCACCTAGTGTGTGGGTCAGCCCCTGCACCTAGTGTGTGGGTCAGCCCCTGCACCTAGTGTGTGGGTCAGACCCTGCACCTAGTGTGTGGGTCAGCCCCTCCACCTAGTGTGTGGGTCAGCCCCTGCACCTAGTGTGTGGGTCAGCCCCTGCACCTAGTGCGTGGGTCAGCCCCTGCACCTAGTGTGTGGGTCAGCCCCTGCACTTAGTGTGTGGGTCAGCCCCTGCACCTAGTGCGTGGGTCAGCCCCTGCACCTAGTGCGTGGGTCAGCCCCTGCACTTAGTGTGTGGGTCAGCCCCTGCACCTAGTGCGTGGGTCAGCCCCTCCACCTAGTGTGTGGGTCAGTACCTGCACCTAGTGTGTGAGTCAGCACCTCCACCTAATGTGCAGGTGAGCACCTCCACTTAGTGTGCAGGTAAGCACCTCCACCTAGTGTGCAGGTGAGTACCTCCACCTAGTGTACTGGTGATCACCTCCACCTAGTGTGCAGGTCAGGAGCTCCACCTGGTGTGCAGCAGGTTAGGAGCTCCACCTAGTGTCTCTCTCTCTCTCCCACTCTCCTCCTTCATCTGTCCCACTTCATCTTCATTTGTCTCAACGCTTCAATTCCTCTCTTTCATTCTCTCTACAATGTATGGTCGATGTATGGTCGTTTTCTTTCCAGGTTATGACGGTACACCAGCACTCGCTCATCCTGGAAGTCTATACAGTGACACAAAAGTTTTAAGAAGAAATCACTTGACGTCTTGAAAGACTCTCTCTCTCTCTCTCTCTCTCTCTCTCTCTCTCTCTCGCACCTAATTCATATATCTACATCCTCCCCGCCATCTCTCTTTCTCACACATCATTATTTTCCCCCTCCTCTTACACCTATCACCCAGTCTCTCTCTCTCTCTCTCTCTCTCTCTCTCTCTCTCTCTCTCTCTCTCTCCCCTCTCCCTACCGCCACTTGGGCAGTATAATTGCTGGGTCGGTGTGAATTTTGAGGTGGTCGACTGTGGGACACCTCTCTCTCTCTCTCTCTCTCTCTCTCTCTCTCTCTCTCTCTCTCTCTCTCTCTCTCTCTCTCTCTCTCTCCAGTCCCCTGGTGTCGAAGGAAGGAGATCCTTTGGATGACCTGGGTCATTCTGGGGTCAGTCTCAGTAACATGTGTCGAATGGCCATTCAACATGTCGATATATATATATATATATATATATATATATATATATATATATATATATATATAAAACGTTCGTAAAGTTAATTCCATTATTTTCTCACATATTGATCCTCTTCTGCAGTTTTGGTATGAGTCATACAGCCTATCGCTCACTATCTTAGATAAAAAGATAACTTATCTCTTGTTTATCCCAGTTATCTTTCCATCGCCCTAATAAATAGTTCATTTATTCCCTTGTGGCCAAGTAGGGAACCACACCATTCCAAAAAGGAAATGGACGACATCTCTATCAATTTTTCAGTATGATAATAATATCATTAATAATGATTACAATAATACTAATAGTAATAATAATAATAATAATAATAATAATAATAATAATAATAATAATGATAATAATATCATTAATAATGATTACAATAATACTAATAGTAATAATGATAATAATAATAATAATAATAATAATAATAATAATAATAATGATAATAATAATAATAATAATGATAATAATAATGATAATAATAATAATAATAATGATAATAATAATGATAATAATAATAATAATAATAATGATAATAATAATAATAATAATAATAATAATAATAATAATAATAATAATAATAATACTAATTGTAGGAAGTAGAGGCAGGTATAGCTAAAATAAGCAGAATTATATGAAGAAAAAACAAAAAACATTAGAAAATGCAAATGAGGGGGAAGTAAACACCCTCACAAACACTTCCTTTATCACAGAAAATGAGTCTACAGTCCCCTCACTCCCTTTCCCACCCCTTACACACAAGAAAGAAAACGAGAAATGGTGTGAGCACTAACCGGAAATTTGAGAACCATTTAACAAGCTGGGCTGTGTTATTCTTGTTAAATTTGATGTCTGGAAAATAAGTCTTGAGCACCGAGGATGAAGGATACCGGACGTAGAAGAACATCAACTTCGCTTTACGAAGATGCATCGGGGTCAAGGTGCTGGAGTGTGCTGAAGTTAAGGGAAAAGAAGAAAACCAACCATGTAAACACACACACACACAAACAAACAAACATGTCAATAGAGAATGGGGTTAAATATGAGTTCATGTCATCCCAGTGTACCAGTGAACGGGGTTTGGATCAGTCCCCGTTGGATGGTTGTGAGTTTGTAACATTATCCCAATGAAAGAAAATGGTATGCTAACGACATTCTCCTTTGGTAGGCAACGGTAATGTCATACTTCCCGTTTTCTGACGAAGGGGAATGAGTTAAATTCTACGTTCGGCAGAATACAGGAGTATACCATTCTCCAGCGACTAGAAAATGGGAATCATTATAGTTCAACAGAGAATGGGAATATGGTAATTTTTCACCCCCCCCCAACTACCCTAAGATTCTCATAACAGTATTTAACAAGCAGCCCCGTTCATTAGTAACTGGGATGTGGGTTCATCTTATGTATATATGCTTCGCAGTGACGTACACAGCCTACATACGGCAAATCAAAGATCCAATTTATGATATCAAATGACAAAGTTGAGAGACACTGATCAATGCATTATGTGCTGAGGGAAAAAGCTAACCAAAGATGAATCTTTAAGATTATCGTAAAAGTTTTAGGTGATCCGTCCAATGTTACGTGCTAAGAACACTGGGACGTCACCATATACAGGGAACAGAAAGCTGTCTTAATCTCAAACATGTGCATTAAATTCTTTATATACATATATTATATAAGAGAAGTGAAGAAGTCTAGCCAGGCAGTTGAAATAAATTTGCTAGAGTCATGCAGTAATAACAGGAGCGCTGGTTAGGAATGGTTAGGTGGGGGGGTTTAGGGGGCCAAGATGGTATATGGGTGAGGGTGTGTGAGGTGAGGGTGTGTGAGGTGAGGGGGTGAGGTGAGGGAGTGTGAGGTGAGGGTGTGTGAGGTGAGGGTGTGAGGCGAGGGGTGTGAGGTGAGGGTGTGTGAGGTGAAGGTGTGTGAGGTGAGGGGCTGTGTGAGGTGAAGGTGTGTGTGAGGTGAGGGGTGTGAGGTGAGGGGGTGTGTGAGGTGAGGGTGTGAGAGGTGAAGGTGTGTGAGGTGAGGGGCTGTGTGAGGTGAAGGTGTGTGTGAGGTGAGGGGGTGTGTGGTGAGGGTGTGTGAGGTGAAGGTGTGTGTGAGGTGAGGGTGTGAGGCGAGGGGTGTGAGGTGAGGGGTTTAAGGTATGGTTCAAGATGATTGAGGGAGGAGGATGAGGAGGAAGGAGGATGAGGAGGGAGGAGGATGAGGAGGGAGGAGGATGAGGAGGGAGGAGGAGCTGGAGAGTGGGTGCGAGCTACCTCAGAAGGTTTCTGTCTTTCGCTCAATAACACAACAACTGTCACACAACAATCTGAGGCCAGTGTCTCCCTATGCCCATCACCGGCGGATAATGAGCTAATTGGCCAGTTAGGTATGAATAATTGAGGAATTAATCAGACTATGAAGAGACAAGGTGGGAGACGTACGCCTCCCACCTTGTGCCGGAGGGAAGGTACGTGTCCAGGTTGGCTGACGAGGGAGTGACACACACACACGACCCCACGTCTCCTCCCAACATCCCTGGCTGACACAGGACGGAGCACGGCGCGGTGGAGGGAGAAGACACAAAGTTGTGACCCCGTGAGGGGAAGAGAAGGGGGAAGGAGAAGGGGGAAAAGAGGGGGGTGGAAGAAGGGAGGTTATCAAGGTGTACAACCCCGCTTGATGCTATCACGAAAGACTTAAAAGGGCGGTGGACGTGGGGACGTCCAAGGATCATCAGGCCTTAGAAACCTCAGGTTGTGGACAAATAAAAGGGGTTTCCATTCTAAGGCTTCCCCGTAGCGCTGAGCCTCCAGGATTAATTCACAAATAAATCGAAACCAAACAAAAGACGACAAGCGTCCTGAGCTCTCCCTTGTGTTTACTTTTTGTGGTTGTTGATTCTCGAAGAGTTCTGTTTCTTGGTACAGTTTTGTTCGTCCCTCGACAACGCACGCCATTCGTCTCTGACTTATGCCCAAACCAATATGAAAAACATTCTGTCACCTGATTGGCTAAACTGTGGCGAATCACAGGGTCTCTTACAAGGTTTCGAGCGCCAAATAAGATCTTGAGTCGACCCCAAATCCAATTAGGAAGTGAGAGTGTAGCCTCGCCCTGTAGACGTCGGCGAACCGCAAGTCGGATCGTCCGGAATAAGAGAAGGATCGAGTGCGACAGAAGCCCCACAGTGAGCGGAGGGCGACGAATCACACATCTGACCCTCTTTGTCTCTGCTTTACAATGGAATCCTACCCGGCCACTTCCTCCACAGAACTACTGGATTGCTTTCCATGAGATGCTCCTCTTGCCATCTTTTTCTCTCCTGGAACGTTAGCAGAACCCAACTCCTTCTATGAGTCGATTTACGAATGTCGAAGCACCGAGCGAGTGAAGCGAGATAGCGCGAAGCAGGATCACAAAACTGGGTCTTGAAACCCGAGCTTGCCACAAGCCCTTCCTCCTGGCCAAACCTTACTTCCGTCCACGTCTACATTACCCGAGATGATCCATAGATTAGCCACGAGTCACTGCGGATCCTCAAGATTATTGACACAAAAGACTTCGGGGGTTTCCGTCTCCGCTGCCGGAGTCTGAACCGGTGTGTGTGTGTGTGTGTGTGTCGGACGCAAGACGGAGCAGGGGACGAGACGCAAGCCGTATGAGAAGCCACGGATGGATAGATGGGGGCAATAGAACTGATAGATTTTAATTGATGGGGATGAAGAAGAAGGAGGCGGAGGAAATGAGCGGTGGAAGGAACTAGGAAGGATAGAGAGAGAGAGAGGTTAGGAGAGGATGATGAAGACGGAAGGATAGAGAGAGAGAGAGAGGTTAGGAGAGGATGATGAAGACGGAAGAATAGATAGAGAGAGAGAGGTTACGAGAGGATGATGAAGACGGAAGGATAGAGAGAGAGGTTAGAAGAGGGTGATGAAGACGGAAGAATAGAGAGAGAGAGAGAGGTTAAGAGAGGATGATGAAGACGGAAGGATAGAGAGAGAGAGAGAGGTTAGAAGAGGATGATGAAGACGGAAGGATAGAAAGAGAGGTTAGGAGAGGATGATGAAGACGGAAGGATAGAGAGAGAAGTTAGGAGAGGATGACGAAAACAGAAGGATAGAGTTCGGTGTGGACTGGATGGTGGCTGGCTTGGGGACGTCATGTGGGAGGTGGTGGTATTGTGTGAGTGGAGGACTGGCTCAGGCTTGGGGCTCGGCCTGGCCTGGCTTCCTCGACGTAGCTTTGTTCACAAGGCATCAGGAAGACGAGGGAAACTGACGAGTGTGGAGACGACCAGAGACACATAGACGTCCCAGAGGGAGAGGTGGACGAGTGAGTAATGAGTGATCAACACGAGTGACCACCGGGAGTAATGAACGATCAACATTACTCAATGAGGAGGGAAGGTACTTGACCAACTCATTAGAGTAGATGACCGGTCTGGTCTCAAGTGTTTTCTACGTGCCCTTCAACCCGGCCGTCAAGACATGAATCATATAATTAGGTCCGCCAAGGACAGATTGGCCCAGCAGGCCAAGTTAACCTTTCTGACCCCTTGATATAAACGCTACAATCGGGTCACCCTCACGCCCCCACGCGATGGACCATTCCCGAGTAATACCCGCCCCTAAGGAGTTTAGTCTTAAAGGCGAGAATGCCAGATGTGGGTTCGTTTTACAGGTGTGTGTGTGTGTGTGTGTGTGTGTGTGTGTGTCTATCCACAGGTGTCGGAGGCTAAGTGGCGAATCGAAGTGACCTTTCGTTACAGAAGAAGATGTACCTTCTGCTTGGCTGTACCGTTATGATCAACTGTACCCTCTGGTACATCTGTACCCCGACGGTACACCTGTACCCCGACGGTACATCTGTACCCCGACGGTACACCTGTACCCCGACGGTACACCTGTACCCCGACGGTACATCTGTACCCCGACGGTACACCTGTACCCCGACGGTACATCTGTACCCCGACGGTACATCTGTACTCCCACGGTACATCTGTACCCCAACGGTACATCTGTACCCCCACGGTACACCTGCACCCCGACTGTACATCTGTACCCCGACGGTACACCTGTACCCCGACGGTACATCTGTACCCCGACGGTACACTGTACCCCGACGATACATCTGTACCCCGACGGTACACCTGTACCCCGACGGTACACCTGTACCCCGACGGTACATCTGTACCCCGACGGTACATCTGTACCCCGACGGTACACCTGTACCCCGACGGTACACCTGTACCCCGACGATACACCTGTACCCCGACGGTACATCTGTACCCCGACGGTACATCTGTACCCCGACGGTACACCTGTACCCCGACGGTACACCTGTACCCCGACGGTACACCTGTGCCCCGACGGTACACCTGTACCCCGACGGTACACCTGTACCCCGACGGTACATCTGTACCCCGACGGTACACCTGTACCCCGACGGTACACCTGTACCCCGACGGTACATCTGTACCCCGACGGTACATCTGTACCCCGACGGTACATCTGTACCCCGACGGTACATCTGTACCCCGACGGTACACCTGTACCCCGACGGTACATCTGTACCCCGACGGTACATCTGTACCCCGACGGTACACTGTACCCCGACGGTACACCTGTACCCCGACGGTACATCTGTACCCCGACGGTACATCTGTACCCCGACGGTACATCTGTACCCCGACGGTACACCTGTACCATGATTTAACGACCTGTGATAACATCCACCTTCAACATAGGGAGTTTGAGCGCAGCTGTGCAGGTGGACGCACGTGAATTTGAACGCACGTGGTGGAAATTAGACTTTGGGCCAGGTACACGTGCCGGTGGCTGTTTCCACGCGTTGTGGAGGAGCGAGGCTACGTTCACGTGATGGCCATAGGGACAGGGTTACGTGCACGTGATGGCCACAGGGACAGGGTTACGTGCACGTGATGGACATAGAATCAGGGTTACGTGCACGTGATGGCCACAGGGATAAAGTCACGTGCAAGGAATGAGGGAGAAAGATAAGGCTATGTGCACGACTTGGGTAGAAAGACGAGGGTACGTGCATACTGCCCGTCATGACCACCACACTAGCACGTGGCGAACACCCCGTGGTGAAACACGTGGCGAACACACCGTCCTAGTGTACCACGTGGTTGTTCTTACCCTCCCTCCCTCCCCCCCCTGACACAGACAACCATGGCAACCTCCCCTCCACCACAACCCCACCACAACCCCACCACAACCCCACCCCAACCCCACCACAACCCCACCACAACCCCACCCCAACCCCACCCCAACCCCACCACAACCCCACCACAACCCCACCCCAACCCCACCACAACCCCACCCCAACCCCACCACAACCCCACCCCAACCCCACCACAACCCCACAACAACCCCACCCCAACCCCACCACAACCCCACCACAACCCCACGTCAACCCCACCCCAACCCCACCACAACCCCACCACAACCCCACCACAACCCCACGTCAACCCCACCACAACCCCACCACAACCCCACCACAACCCCACCCCAACCCCACCACAACCCCACCACAACCCCACCACAACCCCACCACAACCCCACCACAACCCCATCACAACCCCACGTCAACCCCACCACAACCCCACCACAACCCCACCCCAACCCCACCACAACCCAACCACAACCCCACCACAACCCCACGTCAACCCCACCACAACCCCACCCCAACCCCACCACAACCTCACCACAACCCCACCACAACCCCACGTCAACCCCACGTCAACCCCACCACAACCCCACCACAACCCCAACATTCATCTCCCTCCGTCATGACCGTAATCCAACACCATGTTTACCATACACATATAAACATGACTTCCAAAACCTGTTATCATAATTACAATCATCATTCAACCTCAAACATTTTATCTTCTCTCACTCGAAATTCAACCCTTAAGAACCCATTATCATCAACTCCATATGATAATTCCTTATATTGTATCCATGGCAGCCCCTTATACTACATTACAGATAACACCTTATCTTTTCCTTTGATAAACCACGTCTCTAAACCCTGAAAATTCCTTATCTTACATCATTAATCCCCCTTTTTTCCCATTCTAGAAAACCCCTTTATCTTTATCCTCAAGAATATCTTATCTTTCCCCTTCTCACCCTTTTACAACACGTTATCTCTCCCCTCGACACTTCCTTATCTGCCTCTTATCTTTGACCTCTCTTATCTTCCCAAATACAACCCCTTATCTTATATATTTTCCTAGTCCTTCACAACACTTTATCTTTCCCCTAACAACCTGTTATCTTTCCCCTAACAACCTGTTATCTTTCCCCTAACAACCTGTTATCTTTCCCCTAACAACCTGTTATCTTTCCCCTGACAAACTCTTATCTTTCACCCTTGATAACGTCTTATCTTTCACCCTTGATAACGTCTTATCTCTCCCTTGATAACGTCTTATCTTAGACCCCTAACAGCTCCCCTTTTTATCTAACAACCTAATTGCCAACTGCTTGTTCATCAGTCAACACCAGCTGCCCACACCCGACACATCCCACCCACCCCTGTGACTACAGATGGTGCACACGCCCACGGCGGAATAGCCCCGCCCACAAGACCACGCCCACAGTGTACGCCCACGGAGGATGATCCTTTGTCCACCCCTTCTCACCCACCACACCCACGTGAACTAACTCCGCCCATCAAACACGCCCATAGTGAAATAACTTCATACTCTGTCTACGCTCACAGTTGAAATTACTCCCCCCACGCCCACATGAGATAGCTCCGCCCATCATGAGATAGCTCCGCCCATCATGAGATAGCTCCGCCCATCATGAGATAGCTCCGCCCATTATGAGATAGCTCCGCCCATCATGAGATAGCTCCGCCCACACGGAATAGCTTTTGACCACAAAGGATACCTCTAAACTCCGCCCTTGGGCCACACCTACAAGAAATAGCTCCAGTTTCGTCCACGCCCACAAGCGATAGCTCCACCCTCTGTCCACTCCTAAACGAGATAGCTCCGCCCTCCGTCCACGCCCACCGTTCACGCCCACACATCTCACGCCGCCTCCCGACACCTTAGGAGAGAATCAATAATGACTTAATCCGAGAGGACCTGGGCCGCCCAGGTGGCTAACCACCAAACCGCTGGCTGGGTCGCATGGGGGGGGGGGGGGAGAGAGAGAGAGAGAGAGGAGAGAGAGAGAGAGAGAGAGAGAGAGAGAGAGAGAGAGAGAGAGAGAGAGAGAGAGAGAGAGAATGAGAACAACAAAACCATAATGAAATAACTTAATTTTATCAGAGTTTGCCGGTGATTTCGGAGAATGACATGAAGATAATGATAGAAATGGTGCAAGAGATGAAGGAAGAGATAGAAGGAAATGAAGACAATGATAGAGACAATGATATATATATATATATATATATATATATATATATATATATATATATATATATATATATATATATATATATATATATATATATATTCCTATGAGTCCACGGGGAAAATGAAACACGAAAAGTTCCAAGTGCACTTTCGTGTAATAATCACATCATCAGGGGAGACACAAGAGAGAAATATAACAGTCAGTTGATATACATCGAAGAGATGTGATTATTACACGAAAGTGCACTTGGGAACTTTTCGTGTTTCATTTTTCCCCGTGGACTCATAGGAATATCTTAACCACGCGCAAAATTGTGATCCTTTCCAATATATATATATATATATATATATATATATATATATATATATATATATATATATATAGGGAAGGCCGGTGGATAGCGAGGGGAAGATGAGGAGAAGGAAGAAGGAGAGATATGGAAATAATTATGAGAATGGGAAATGAATTTGTGAAGACAATATGAGATAAGGAGATAGATAGATAAATGGATAGATAGATAGACACATACATAAATAGGTGAATAGCTAGATAGAAAGATAGATAGATAGAGATAGATAGGTAGATAGATAGATAGAGATAGAGATAGAGATAGAGAGAGAGATAGATAGAGAGAGATAGATAGATAGATAGATAGATAGATAGAGAGAGAGAGAGAGAGAGAGAGAGAGAGAGAGAGAGAGAGAGAGAGAGAGAGAGAGAGAGAGAGAGAGAGAGAGAGAGAGAGAGAGAGAGAGAGAGAGAGAGAGAGAGAGAGATGCATTTCAAAATTCAAAGCGTGGGATAACATGTAAACAAACCTTGACTGCTAACACAGCAGAGGCCGGTTTAACTACCACTACCCCCCCCACCCCCCGGACCCCCCCTACACAAGTTTAACCCCCCCTTAAGACAACCCCCCTCCCCCTCCCCCCCCTCCCCTCGCCCCCCGGGTGCTAGGCCCCAGAGAGACACACAACCCCCCCCCGCCCCCTCCCCCCCATAGAAACAACCAATAGAAACACACCAGGACTAAACTACCCTCATGATGGTTGTTCAACCAGGTGATTGCTGGCTGTTGGCCGAGCTAACGGGGGGGGGGGGGGGATCAGGCAACGTCGGGGGATGGGGGGAAGGGGGATGAGAGGAAGGGGGGGGCGATGGGAGGGTAAAGAAAACGATGGCCAGCTAGAGAAGACGGGAGGAGAGGGGGGGGGGGGAGGAGGCCCCCGCCCCCCCCGGCCACTTTGGGGATGGGGAGGAAGGAAGGGGGACGGGGCGCTAGACCGACGGAAGGGGTAAGAGAAAAATTGATCTGAGGATGGAATGGGTGGAATGGGCCTCGCGTGGCCAGAGCGAACAGAAATGGGAAAGACGTCGACTGAAAAGTGAGAGAGAGAGAGAGAGAGAGAGAGAGAGAGAGAGAGAGAGAGAGAGAGAGAGAGAGAGAGAGAGAGAGAGAGACGTGAAGGAAGAGATGGGAGTAATTGTATGGGAAGAATGATTAGCGAGAGGGCAGAGGAAAAATAATGAGGGAGAATGAGAAAATAATGTAGAAGGAGGAGGAGGAAGAGGAAGAGGAGGAGGAGGAGGAGGAGGAAAAGGAGGAGGAGGAGGAGGAGGAGGAGGAAGAGGAGGAAGAGGAGGAGGCGCTGGAGGAGGAGGAGGAGGAGGAGGAGGAGGAGGAGGCGCTGGAGGAGGAGGAGGAGGAGGAGGCGCTGGAGGAGGAGGAGGAGGGAAGACGAGAGGAAGAGAAGATGCGGGTACCGACTTCCTGCATGGGGGAGGGTGAGGGGAGGATGGGTGTTACTGATACCTGTACAGCTCTCGTGTCTGGGGAAGGGGAAGGGGATGGGAAAGGAAGGGGAGAGGAAGGGGAAGGGAAAGGGAAGGGGAAGGGGAGAGGAAGGGGAGAGGAAGGGGAAGGGAGAGGAAGGGGAAGGGGAGAGGAAGGGGAATGGGAGAGGAAGGGGAAGGGAAGGGGAAGGGAAGGGGATGGGAGAGGAAGGGGTTAAACAGGGGGACACTTGACCAATACAAACATACAAACGAAACACAAAAAAAAAGGAAAAGAAGAAGACCAAGAGGGAGGTAAAATGGACAAGACGAGAGTGAAGAAAACGTAGATCGGGCGGGACGTGAGTAATGAACATGGGGGTCGGGTCGGGGCGGGGCGGGGCGGGGCGGGGCGGGGCGCTGGTGAAGCAAATAATATGATAAAGAGAAGACATGTAGGAAACACTGATGAATGATGGGGTACTGGGGGAAGGGGCTCAGTACTGGGGCTACTGGGGACAACTGGGCTGCATAATGTGATGGGGTACACATGGGTTAATGTGATGGGGTGCAAAGGGGTTAATGTGATGGGGTGCACAGGGGTTAATGTGATGGGGTGCACAGGGGTTAATGTGATGGGGTGCACAGGGGTTAATGTGATGGGGTGCACATGGGTTAATGTGATGGGGTGCACATGGGTTCATGTGATGGGTACATTGTGGTCTGTGACAGAAAACATAGAGGGTGCACTGGAATTAATGTGATGGGAAGCGCTATGACCACTAGGATTAATAATGTGATGGGAATATAGATTTCCTAATGGACTGGGTTGCATTGGGGTATAATGTGACGAGGAAAAATGGGGTTTAATGTGATGGGAAGCATATGGAATTACTGTGATGGGAACAATTGGGAGTTTATGTGATGGGAAGTCCTGGCATTGAAAATGTAATGAGGGAACCGGGACCATTAATGGGGTGGAGAGAACCAGGGTTTCCTGTGATGGGGAGTAATGGGGTTTAATGTGATGGGGTGGACTGGGGATGTGATGATGAATACTGGATGTACTGATGTGATGGGGGTACATCAAGGACAGGGGTTAATGTGATGGGAAGCACTGGGGTTAATGTGATGGGAAGCACTGGGGTTAATGTGATGGGAAGCACTGGGGTTAATGTGATGGGAAGCGCTGAGGTTAATGTGATGGGAAGCACTGGGGTTAATGTGATGGGAAGCACTGGGGTTAATGTGATGGGAAGCGCTGAGGTTAATGTGATGGAAAGCACTGGGGTTAGTGTGATGGGAAGCACTGAGGTTAATGTGATGGGAAGCATCAGGGGGCTAATGTGATGGGAAACACGGGTTAATATGATGGGAAACACGGGTTAATATGATAGGAAGCACTGGGGTCAATGTGATGGGAAGCACTGAGGTTAATGTGATGGGAAGCACTGTGGTTAATGTGATGGGAAGCACTGTGGTTAATGTGATGGGAAGCGCTGGGGTTAATGAGATGGGAAGCACTGAGGTTAATGTGATGGGAAGCATCAGGGGGTTAATGTGATGGGAAACACGGGTTAATATGATAGGAAGCACTGGGGTTAATGTGATGGGAAGCACTGGGGTTAATGTGATGGGAAGCACTGGGGTTAATGTGATGGGAAGCACTGGGGTTAATGTGATGGGAAGCACTGGGATTACTGTGATGGGAAACAATCGGGGTTCACAATAGGGAAAGCTTGGGGTTAATAATGATGGGATGCACTGGGATAATAATGATGGGATGCACTGGGATAATAATGATGGGAAGCACTGGGATAATAATGATGGGAAGCAATGAGGTTAAAATGATGGGAAGGACAGGAGTAAATATGATGGGAAGGAATGGGGTTACTATTTTGATGGGAAGTACTGGGGTTAATGTGATGGGGAGCACTGTGATTACTATTTTGATGGGAAGCACTGGCGTTAATGTGATAGGAGGCATCAGTTACTATTTTGATGGGAAACACTGGAGTTAATGTGATGGGATGCACTGGGGTTACTATTTGGTAGGAAGCACTAGAGTTAATGTGATGGGGAACACTGGAGTTAATGTGACGGGAAGCACCTTTTGATATATGGAAGGGAAGGAATGGGGTCAGTATTTTGATGGGAAGCACTGGGACTACTAATTTGATGAGATACACTGGAGTTAATGAGATGGGAAACACTGGTGATATTTTGATGGGGAGAACTAGATTTGACATGATGGGAAGCACTGGGGCTGTATGTGATGGGAAGCACTAGATTTGATATGATGGGAAGCACAGGGGTTGTATGTGATGGGAAGCACTAGATTTGGTATGATGGGAAGCACTGGGACTGTATGTGATGGGAAGCACTAGATTTGATATGATGGGAAGCACTGGGGTTGTACGTGATGGGAAGCACTGGGGTTATATGTAATGGGGAGCACTGGGGTTAATGTGATGGGAAGCACTGGGATTGATATGATGGGGAGCACTAGGGTTAATGTGATGGGAAACACTGGGGTTAATGTGATGGGAAGCACTAGGTTAATGTGATGGGAAGCACTGGGATTGATATGATGGGGAGCACTAGGGTTAATGTGATGGGAAACACTGGGGTTAATGTGATGGGAAGCACTAGGGTTAATGTGATGGGAAGCACTGGGATTAATATGATGGGGAGCACTAGGGTTAATGTGATGGGAAACACGGGGGTTAATGTGATGGGAAACACGGGGGTTAATGTGATGGGAAACACTGGGGTTAATGTGATGGGAAGCACTGGAGGTTAATGTGATGGAAAGCACTGAGGTTATATGTGATGGGAAGCACTGGGGTTAATGAGAAGGAGAGCACTGGGGTTTATGTGATGGGAAACACTGGAATTAATGTGATGGGAAGCACTGGGGTTAATGTGAAGGGAAGCACTGGGGGTTAATGTGATGGAAAGTACTGGATTATATGTGATGGGTAGCACTGGAGTTATATGTGATGGGAAGCACTCTAGTTAATGTGATGGAGAACACTGGGGTTTATGTGATGGGAAACACTGGGCTTATATATGTGACGGGAGGCACTGGGCTTATATGTGATGGGAACCACTTGTTAATGTGGTGGGAAGCACTGGGGTTATATGGGATGGGGAGCACTGAGGTTAATGTGATGGGAAGCACTTGAGTTATAGGTGATGGGAAGCACTGGGGTTATATGTGATGGGATTCGGGAAAGTGAATGGGGAAGAGTGAGGTAATATGTGAAATGGATACATGTGATGGGTACTGACGATATGACATGCTATTCTGACTACCTCTAAGGTAAGAAGGAGGGGCAGAGGTTAAGGTAAGGTGGAGAGGGAAAGGTTAAGGTAAGGACAAGGGAGAAAGGTTACATAGGTTACAGTTACCAGTGTAGGGAAAGGATAAGGTATGGTTAAGGTAACGAGAGGGTAAGGTTAAGGGAAGGAGAGGATAGGCAATGGTAAGATGATGAAGGAAAGGTTAAGGTAAGGAGTTAAGGGAAAGGCAAAGAGCAGACATAAACATTAGGGCAAGGAAATAGATTGCATGAAGAGTGGGGAGGACGACAACATTTGGGGAGCAAGTGAGATATGGGCGTTGTTGACAAATAGGGGGAGAAATGGGGAGCATATTTACATGCAATGGGGATAGTAATGATTCGTTGGGTAAAATTTGGAGACACAGATTACCTTTGGGAGAAAGGTAAGGGGTCCAAGTATGTAACAAGGAAAATGAACATTCATATAAGTCATGTAGGAAATGGTAACATTAATGTTGAATATAATGAACATTAGAACATTCAAGGTAAATTGGGGCGACACTGTAACACTGGGGTATGTAATGGGGGCAAAAATTGGGGTATAAATCATAGAAGAAATGGGGGAACATTAAGGTATACAATAGGAAGCAGAGGTGTGAGGTGGATATAAAGGAATGTCGTTAAGGTAAACTAATGATAGGTCACTTACACGCTGGGCCCAGGTTAGCTTGAAATAGGGAAATAGGGAGTATTAGGATGCATACATGGAGATGGGGACATGGTATATAACATGAAAATTGGGGAGCAAATAAAACATATAATGGGGAAAAAATAAATTGGGGCACGAGGGTATACATAATTGGCAGAGAAGGGAGAAATGGGGTCTCTTGAAACTAATGACAGGGATGGGAATAATGGGGGAATGGGTAAATCTTAAATAAGAAATGGCATAAAGATATCTCAGTGGCACAGCTATGGTTTTTTTTGGATTGAGAGGAACGGATTGCATAGAAAAGAAAGACAAAAATGACATGGACAGAAAAATGGAAGATGCGAAGGCGAAACACACACACACACACACACACACACACACACACACACACACACACACATACACACACACAACACACAGAAAACGAGAAACATACTTAAGACGAGAGACACGGAAGACGGGAAGCATAGAAAACGAGAAGCGGTAGACGAGAAAACACAGAAAACGAGAGACGCGCGTATGTAAGACGGGACACGCATAGAAAACGAGAAGCAGACATGAAAGATGGGAAGCGGACGGAAAGATAAACAGGCAGAAAAGACGAGTTAGCAGCCACGCAAGAGATACACGGGAAGCAAACATGTCGAAAGAGAAAATGGGATGTCGGGGAAGGAAGAGATGGCTACTATGGGAGGAGCAGAACACGGGGGGGAGGAGAAACCTGCCAGGCTAACAAATGACACGTAAGAGATTACTGGAATAACAGGGAGGGAGGGAGAGGGAGGGAGGGAGAGGGAGGGAGAGGGAGGGAGGGAGAGGGAGGGAGGGAGAAGGAGGGAGGGAGAGGAGACAGTGTGGGGGAGAGCAGGGATTATTGGAACAAGGAGTAAAGAGGATTGAGAAACTTGCTATGGGAGGGAGGGAGGGAAAAGGGATTGATGGCGGGAGTTCACAAAACATGGGAGAGAGAGAGAGAGAGAGAGAGAGAGAGAGAGAGAGAGAGAGAGAGAGAGAGAGAGAGAGAGAGAGAGAGAGAGAGGTCACGGGACTGGCAATGTGACCACCCTTGCCTTAATGACCTGGTCTGTGTGGGAGATGGTTTTCCTCAGCAGGTGTGTGTGTGTGTGTGTGTGTGTGTGTGTGTGTGTGTGTGTGTGTGTGTGTGTGGAGATGCTTCTTCCTAGCAGGTGTGTGGGAGATAGTTCTCAACAGATGTGTGTGTGTGGGGGGGTGAGAGATGGGAGGAGGAGGTGGTGGGGGTGGGGAAATTCCAAGTCCTGTGTTAACTTGGTTGGGTGTAACACAATTGGACCACAGAAAATAATGCATAGTGTGAGAGACAGTGGAGTATAGAGGTTGTGAGTATGTTGTGTGTGTGTGAGAGATAATGTAAGAGACAGTGGAGTATAGAGGTTGTGTGTGTGAGAGATAATGTAAGAGACAGTGGAGTATAGAGGTTGTGTGTGTGTGAGAACTAGTGTAAGAGACAGTGGAGTTCAGAGGTTGTCAGTGTGTTGTGTGTGTGAGAGATAGTGTAAGAGACAGTGGACTTCAGAGGTTGTGTGTGTGTGAGACAGTGTAAGAGACATTGGAGTTCAGAGGTTGTGTGTTGTGTGTGTGTGAGAGATGGTGTAAGAGACAGTGGAGTTCAGAGGTTGTGTGTTGTGTGTGTGTGTGAGACAGTGTAAGAGACAGTGGAGTGCAGAGGTTGTGAGTATGTAGTGTGTGTGAGACAGTGTAAGAGACAGTGGAGTTCAGAGGTTGTAAGTGTGTTGTGTGTGTGTGTGAGAGACAGTGGAGTTCAGAGGTTGAGTGTGTTGTGTGTGTGTGTGAGATAGTGTAAGAGACAGTGGGGTTCGGAGGTTGTGAGTGTGTTGTGTATGTGTGTGTGTGAGATAGTATAAGAGACAGTGGAGTTCGAAGTGTTGTGTATGTGTGTGTGTGGTAGTATAAGAGACAGTGTAGTTCAGAGGTTGTAAGTGTGTATGTGTGTGTGTGAGAGAGAGAGAGAGAGTGAGGATAGGGTGGAGATGCTTAAGTGTGTGAGAGAGAGAGTGAGGGTAGGGTGGAGATGCTTAAGTGTGTGAGAGAGAGAGTGAGGATAGGGTGGAGATGCTTAAGTGTGAGAGAGAGTGAGGATAGGGCGGAGATGCTTAAGTGTGTGAGAGAGAGTGAGGATAGGGTGGAGATGCTTAAGTGTGTGAGAGAGAGAGTGAGGATAGGGTGGAGATGCTTAAGTGTGAGAGAGAGAGTGAGGACAGGGTGGAGATGCTTAAGTGTGTGAGAGAGGGTGGAGATGCTTAAGTGTGTGTGTGTGTGTGTGTGTGTGAGAGAGAGAGAGAGAGAGTGTGAGGGTAGGGTGGAGATGCTTAAGTGTGTGAGAGAGAGAGTGAGGATAGGGTGGAGATGCTTAAGTGTGTGAGAGAGAGTGAGGACAGGGTGGAGATGCTTAAGTGTGTGAGAGAGAGTGAGGACAGGGTGGAGATGCTTAAGTGTGTGAGAGAGAGAGTGAGGGTAGGGTGGAGATGCTTAAGCCACTGACTGCGAAGCAAGAGACATAAAACGAACATCGAGTTGATATTTACGTTCAGGTGCATAAAAGGATATGGTAGGTTGGACTCCATCGTAGTGAGGATCCGCTGGCGAGCAGTCTGAGGCGCGGTCATGGTCGGCGCCGTGCAGGAAGCGTGAGAAGGAGTCCGGCGATGAAGCTGCTAGGAGCGCTGGATGTAGGAGCGGGTGTGGGTGTGGGGGCGGTGGACCCGCCGGGGACTCTTCCCTCCGTCCTTCTGATGGGGACGACGCCCTGTGGCCGCCGTAGTAGTTGGGGTAGAGTAAACTGGTGTCGTGTAGCGAGGGGTTGGGTATGGCGACGGAGGTGGGGAGCGAGACGGGGAGGAGAGGCGGGGGTTGGGGGAAGGAGGCGGGGCGGTGGTGCGGGTGGTGGGTGACGGGTGGAGGTGGAGGGGAACTGCGAGGCGACGACTGGCCACCCATGCCAGGCAACGGACCGTATCGGGGGAAGTCCTCCAGCAGGCGGCTCACCGTGCGAGGCGCTAGGCGGGCGTCCGTCACCTTGTGGCGCTTCTTCTTGGGCGTGACGACGAGCGGGATGGCCTCGTCTTGCTCCGGCTCCATCCCTCCGCCGTAGGGCGAGGTCTGCCCGCTCGGGATCATGCCGGTCATGGGAGGCAGGTTGCTGGGGAAGAAGCCGTGTGGTGGTTTGTACAGAGGCGGCCGTAAGTGCGAGATATTAAGGTTGTTCAAGTTGTTCTCTGAGCCTGGGTAGGGCGAGAGGTTGAGGGGTCCGTGAGGGGCGGGCATGCCATTCAGTCTGGGCATGTTGGGAGGCCCCCGGTCCAGCATCTTGTGGGAGCGAGGGGAACGGGACCGCTCCATCAGCTGCGAGGCAATGTCCCGGTTCAGCTGTTCCACCGCCACCTCCGCCTGCTTGCTGAGCAGCTTCCTCTGTTGCACATACTTGTTGACGATAGAGTCGATGATGACGGCCAAGGAGGTGGTAATTTCCGTCTTCAGGACGTCCGCCAACCCTTCCAAGTCCGTCACTTGTGACCCTAGACTCAAGTTCCTAAGCAGCTGCAGCTTCTCCGTCAGGTCTGTGTTCTTTATGTCGTTTTCCCTCTGCATCCGCGCCTCTTGGTTACGGATTAACCGCTGGGCGTAATCCAGGAGGTAGGAAGAGGCGTCGTTGGAGTCGTTGGAGGAGGTGGAGGTGGGGGGCTTGGGCGTGGGGGGTCGCTGTGGCTCTGGAGATCGACGCCTAACACTCAGGTCAATCTGTAGACCTCCCTCCTCACCTGCCTCAGGAACCCGTGGCTCGCCCTGCTCCTCGTCTTCGACTCGTCTGGTTTTGTTATCGGGCTCGGCCGCGGCTTCGCCTTCTTCAGTCTGTGAGTCGTAGTTGGTTCGCGCGTCGTGCTGCTGGGGAAGGTAGAGCTTCCGCTTCTTGCACCCGTTGACGGTCGTGTTCGGGGTGGGCGAAGAGCGGATGACGCTCACGATGTTCTCCAAACGTTTTCTGGGTTCTGGGGAGTCGGTGCGCGGGCTGCTCTGACTCAGGGTCTCCTCGACCTCAGATTCACACCGTGCGTCCTCCGCTGACACACTCTCATCCCTCACCGTGTTGGCCTCCTCGTTGTTGGCCTCCACAGAGTCCGTCGCCCCCTTATAACTATTGTTATTGTTGTGTAAGGAGCGGGCGGCCTCAATTTCCTCCATGGTAAGAAGGTCCCTTTTACGGCCCTGTAGAATTTCACGTAACAGTACGTTATCTGGCTCCGGCCCACGAATCACTGAGTTCACTCCATCAGCACTATGCACGTTCGAGGTTGTCACTTTGTCCAATACACCCATGTTTGACACTGTGTCTTCTGGCGGGCAGGGCGCCACAGGTTTGGTGTGGGCGCCAAACAACTCACTTAGCATACCTCGCGAACCCACCGTGGGTGGAGGGTTGAAATAGTTCACAAACGGTAGTCCACAAAAGGATTGACTTGCACTGAAGAGGTTAGGAGCACTTCCCGGCCTGACTGCATTAACACTAACACCACACAAGTTGGGTAAACTACTGAAGGCCGAGTAAGAGTTCCTTGGCTCTCCGGCGTCTACTCTTGTTCTGATCCGTTTCGGTTTCTTCGACAGCTTTTCTCCTAGCATGAAGCAATCGCTTTCTTCGTCGTGAGCCATTGCGGTAGGGAGCGCGCCGATTGGTGGAGGATGCATCGAGGGTGGAGCGAGAGGTAGAGGCGGCCAATACGGTGGCGCTACGTCACGAGGCCCGATTCTTAAGCCACCAACCAGGCTGCTTGGCTCATCCGGTGCGCCTGTAAGGGTAAGAAAGACGTACGTGAGTATGTTGAGGATGCGCAATGGCAACTTCTTGTGGTTTATTATATATTATAATATATAATTATGTTAAGTATGTTAATTACATAATAATAGAAAATGTAATATTAAAGTATATGAGCATGAGTAAAATGATCAGGGAGTCGAAATGACACAGAAAAAGGTGCCGACTCCGGACGTGGAATCATCTAAATAGCGGCCGCTGGCACATTACCCGCGTTACAATCGCACCCCCGTCATATGAGGACGCTCCCTCTAGCCCTTTGCAGAATCACCAATGAGGCTCATGAGAAAACAACTCCTGCTAACTTATCCAATTATATGAAATAAACTCACTCTTGTACAGCATACACCAGTTACTCCAGACGACGCCTTCATAATTCATTATATACTCTTGTATATACCGTAAGTACACCGAGACATCGTAATTATCGCTATAATGGGATTAATTCCACATAATAAGAATACAGATGCTATACAAACATCACCTATTCTTAATGCCAAGACTTACGTGAACCTATATGGCCGTAGGAGGGAAATATGAGAGAGAATAGATACACAAGAGAAAGTAGATTGTATAATACCCTACACGTAGATGTAGACTCGGGTCGCGCGCCGCCTACGCCCTCACAAATCGACAATAATGACAAGAAGAAGAAGAAGTCTCCGAGCCAGAAGTGGACAGCAGCGTGCAAATCGGAGTCTGGATCACTTTATATTTTATAAGGATGTTACACCTGCACCACCACCACTACCACAGCGCCAGCAGCGGTGGTGGCGAAGGTATAACCGAGGGCTTCACGGCCGGTGGTGGTCTGAGGAGGAGGAGGAGGAGGAGGAAGGGCTTGGCTTGGACGGTCAGGGATGGAGGCTTACGCAGATGACCGCTAACCTTAGCGTAGTGTGTGTGTGTGTGTGTGTGTGTGAGGGTGGTGGTGCTTGCAGAAAGAGAGGGGGGTGAGGGGAGAGAGAGAGAGAGAGAGAGAGAGAGAGAGAGAGAGAGAGAGAGAGAGAGAGAGAGAGAGAGAGACAGAGAGAGATCAGGTGAGTGAGAGAGGGGAAAAAAAAAGAGGAAGGGGGACGTGTGGTGGTGTGTGTGTGTGTGTCTCCGGAAGAGCAATATATATATATATATATATATATATATATATATATATATATATATATATATATATATATATATATATATATATATATAATCTTTTTTTGAGTAGCAATTATTATGAGAGTAACTCACACATACACATGTACGTACGTTTCGCGCGGGCGCACTCTCTCTCTCTCTCTCTCTCTCTCTCTCTCTCCTCTCACACACACACACACACACACACACACAATCATTCACCCACTCCCGGGCAAAAATGCCATCACTTCATGACACGTGGTGTGGCTGGGGGTGGAGAGAGAGAGAGAGAGAGAGAGAGAGAGAGAGAGAGAGAGAGAGAGAGAGAGAGAGAGAGAGAGAGAGAGAGAGAGAGAGAGAGGAGAGTGATGGGAGAGGAGATTGGTGATGGGAGAGGAGAGTGATGGGACAGGAAAGTGGTGATGGGAGAGGGGAATGAGGTGATGGGAGAGGGAATCAAGACTTGGAGGATGACGTGAGACACATGGAGGAGGAGAGGGGATGGGGTGAGGGGAGGTGGTGAAGGGAAGAAAGGTGATGGGGAGGAGGTGTCAGGGATGGAGGAGGAAGGGCGAGGGAGGAAGACTCAGCGGGAGGAGGAGGAGGGAGAGGACTAAAGGGAGGGGGAAGGAGACGGGGGAGGGGGAAGATTACGGGGAGGAGGAGGAGGAGGAGGGGGAAGACTAAGGGGAAGGGGAGGAGGAGGACCGGGAAGACTAAGGGGAGGGGGAGGAGGAGGGGAAGACTAAGGGGAAGGGGAGGGGGAGGAGGAGGAGGAGGAGGAGGAAGAATAAGGGGAAGGGGAGAAGGAGGAGGGGAAGACTAAGGAGAAGGGGAGGAGGAGGGGAAGACTAAGGGGAAGGGAGGGGAAGGGGAGGGGAGGGAGGAGGAGAGGGGGAAGAGGAGGAGGAGGGGGAAGACTGAGGGTAGGAGGAGGGGAAGACTGAGGGGGAGGAGGAGGAGGAGGGGAAGACTGAGGGGAGGAGGAGGAGGGGGAAGACTGAGGGGAGGAGGAGGAGGGGAATACTGAGGGGGAGGAGGAGGAGGAGGAGGAAGACTGAGGGGAGGAGGAGGAGGGGGAATACTGAGGGGAGGGGGAAGACTGAGGGGAGGAGGAGGAGGGGGAGACTAAGGGGAGGGGGAGGAGGAAGACCAAGGGGAGGAGGAGGAGGAGGAGGAAGACCAAGGGGAGGGGGAAGAGGAAGACCGAGGGGGAGGAGGAGGAGGAGGAGGAGGAGGAAGACCGAGGGTGAGGAGGAGGAGGAGGAAGACCGAGGGGGAGGAGGAGGAAGACCGAGGGGGAGGAGGAGGAGGAGGAAGACCGAGGGGGAGGAGGAGGAGGAAGACCGAGGGGGAGGAGGAGGAGGAGGAGGAAGACCGAGGGTGAGGAGGAGGAGGAGGAGGAGGTGGGGGAGGTGATGGCACGACTCCTCAGGTTATCGATCGAGTGCTCTCTGGTCAGCTGTGGCGACCGTGTTGTCCGTCCGCCCACCCCAGGCCCACTCGCCCACCCATCCCAACCCACTCGCCCTCAGCCCACCATCCCTAGTCCACTCAACCCGCCCACCCTAGCTCTCTCGCTCATAGCCCACCCATCCACACCCACTTGCCCTCAGCCCACTCCACCAGCCACCTCTCCCTCATCCCACATAAGCCCACTCATCCTGAACCCACTCCGATTCGCTCACTCAAGCCCACTCGTCCTTTGCTGACCCTAACCTAATCGTCCTCTACCTTAGCCGCCCACTCGCCCTCAGCCCACCCCTGTCTACTCGCCCTTAGCCCTCCCCTACCCACTCGCCCTTATCCCACCCCTGCCCACTCGCCCTCAACCCACCCCTGCCCACTCGCCCTTAGCTCATGACAGCCAATGACACAGACAAGGACTTTGACACAGCCACAGCCCCTACCACCCCACAGCCTCTACCACCACCACAGCCCCTACCACCACCACAGCCCCTACCACCACCACAGCCCCTACCACAGCCACAGCCCCTACCACAGCCACAGCCTCTACCGCAGCCACAGCCCCTACCACTACCACAGCCCCTACCACAGCCACAGCCTCTACCACCACCACAGCCCCTACCACCACCACAGCCCCTACCACAGCCACAGCCCCTACCACAGCCACAGCCTCTACCGCAGCCACAGCCCCTACCACTACCACAGCCCCTACCACAGCCACAGCCTCTACCACCCCCCACAGCCCTCCACCACCACAGCCCTACCAACAGCCACAGCCCTACCACAGCCACAGCTCTACCCAGCAAGCCACAGCCCCTACCCAGCCACAACAGCCACAGCTCTACCACCACCACAGCCCCTACCACCACCACAGCCCCTACCACCACCACAGCCCTACACAGCCACAGCCCCTACCACAGGGCCCCAGCCTCTACCACAGCCACAGCCCCTACCACCACACAGCCCCTACCACAGCCACAGCCTACCACCGCCACAGCCTCTACACAGCCACAGCCTCTACCACATACAGCCCTACCACACACCCCTAACCACAGCCACAGCCTCTACACAACCACAGCCCCTACCACCACACAGCCCTACCACAGCCACAGCCCCTACCACGCCACAGCCCTACCACCACCACAGCCCCTACCACAGCCACAGCCCTACCCAACCACAGCCACACAGCACAGCTCTACCACAGCCACAGCCCCTACCACCACCACAGCCTCTACCACAGCCACAGCCCCTACCACAGCCACAGCCCCTACCACCACCACAGCCCCTACCACAGCCACAGCCCCTACCACAGCCACAGCCTCTAACACAGCCACAGCCCCTACCACCACCACAGCCCCTACCACAGCCACAGCCCCTACCACAGCCACAGCCTCTACCACCACCACAGCCCTTACCACAGCCACAGCCCCTACCACAGCCACAGCCTCTACCACAACCACAGCCCCTACCACAGCCACAGCCCCTACCACAGCCACAGCCCCTACCACCACCACAGCCTCTACCACAGCCACAGCCCCTACCACAGCCACAGCCCCTACCACAGCCACAGCCCCTACCACCACCACAGCCTCTACCACAGCCACAGCCCCTACCACAGCCACAGCCCCTACCACAGCCACAGCCCCTACCACCACCACAGCCTCTACCACAGCCACAGCCCCTACCACCACCACAGCCTCTACCACCGCCACAGCCTCTACCACAGCCACAGCCTCTACCACAGCCACAGCCCCTACCACAGCCACAGCCACTACCACCACCACAGCCTCTACCACCGCCACAGCCTCTATCACAGCCACAGCCTCTACCACAGCCACAGCCCCTACCACTACCACAGCCCCTACCACAGCTACAGCCCCTACCACAGCCACAGCCTCTACCACCACCACAGCCTCTACCACAGCCAGAGCCCCTAACCCTGGGCGGCTCGCGAATGCGCCACGGTCAGGAGCTGTGAACTCTGTTACTCTTGGTCTGGCGCGCTAAGGAGGAGATTGAACCCGAGCAAATGTGGAGTAATGAGGTTTGATCCCAGGTGCAGGAGTCTGGCTCCTGATGGTTAACGTCGTCCCCCACCTATCACAAGAGTCCCATATGAAAAGAATGATAAAGGTGACGAAATGTCCTCTGGCTAATGTCAAAATAACATTCAAATACAATACAGCCAATAGGAATGCTGGGTTTTACACCAAGAAATACAACGTGTATGACGAAAAATACAGTACTCACTCTTTAGAATACATTATTCAGTTTTGGTCACGAGACTTGATGAGACAATAAGAAAACCAAACGAGTCCAAAGGTGAGCAGAAAAACTATTTCCGTGACTGAGAAATATACCTCATGAAGATTCTTCTCTCTAAGAAAATCAAAGATCCCGAGCCTCTAATATTAAATATTTCCAATAGAGAATATATATGACCAGATATAACAGTATGATAAACAAAGGAAGGAAATATCATTATCTTTATCCCCTCCGTTTGTTGAGCCAGAGGGAGAGGTGGAGATAGGGAGGAGCTTAGTGCTCTACTCTCCTGTTTCTCACACAATTAAAATCATGACAGTACATAACCTCGTCATGGAGCATTACATTTCCTGTCATATATCCTTCTCATATTCCCTTCCGTGCTTCTAACACAGCCACATTTCCCTAACAGCGGATGTGAGCCAGACTACCTAATATCCCTTTGGGAAAAGGGCAAAACATTTCCCCACCAGACCAACCCCGCGCTTGTTCCATTTCACAAAACTGCCCCCGGGGGTAATTTGGGGCCCAACCCCTCCCTCCCACCACATCTAACTACCTTTGGGGGCCCAACTGGGGGGCCGCCACCTGTGGGGGGGGGGGGTAGCGCCACCTGTAATGGACCAGCACCATCAGAAGGCTGACACTCACCTTCCTCCAGAAATACAGATGGACTGAACGGATACAGGAGTACAGCAGGAAGGGTAAAAAACCCTGCTGTGGTCAGAGGGACATAAGGGGGTTGGTGGGATACATTTGGGTACAGGGGACAAAATGGGGTGTGGTGGGGATAATATGGTAAGGGACTAATGGGGTTGCAGGATACAGTGTGGTGGGGTGTGTGTGGGGCAGGATTTGGTAAGGGGACAAATTTGGTTTTTTTCAAAACAGGTTTACGGGGACATAATTTTGGGTTTTTAAGGATAAAATTTTTAAAAGGGGACATATGTTTTTGGTCAGGAACGTAAGGGGTACAGGGAAATTGGTTTCGATGAACAAGTACGCCCCTCTCCCCCCCATATTCCTTATTGTTTAAAATTTAAATTCTAAGTCCTCTTCCCTTCTCCTCTCCTCTCTTTTCTCCTCCTCTCTCTCTCTCCATACTTCACTTTTAATCTCTTGTGTTCGTGTTTCCCCCCCCCCACCGTAGAAAACGGGCAATAAACTTCCTTTTTTTTTGACCGGGACCAATTTGAAATTTCTCTCGAAAACTCGAAGTCGTAAAAACGACTTCATTTATTAACTAAAAAAACAGGCAATTAAAAAACATCGCCATTTTGGAAAATACATGAAGACTAAGTGATCCATTCTCCAGACTGTAGATATAGATTTAAAAACAGGGTGTTGTGTGGTAAGATATAAACTGTTTATATAATGAGTATAAATTGGGTGATCGCGAGAGGGCAAGACTGACACGCGTCGTCTACCCTGCGGCGTGCCGCTCGAGTTGCCACTTCGTTTTTTATCACAAAATTTTTTTTGTGGTAATTACTGTCATTAAATCTTAAGTTTTTTCACGGTTCGCGTAACGATCAATTTAAAATGTCACACCACCCAACCCCCACCCATCTGTGGTGCTAGCCACAAACCCCGTTAACTACGACAACCACCATCTGTGGTGTAGCCACAAACCCCGTTAACTACGACCATCACCATCTGTGGTGCTAGCCACAAACCCCGTTAACTACTACAACAACCACTTACCCCTCTTTTCCGATTGGGACGGGCCCCATTGTTACGGGAAAAGACATTCTATGGGTTTCTGTACCACAATGTACGACCAGCTGTGGTGTGGTTACCTCCAATGTACGACCAGCTGTGGTGTGGTTACCTCCAATGTACGACAGCTGTGGTGGGTTTCCTCCCAAGTAAATGGACCCCACGACCAGTGTGGGGTGGTTACCCAATTACCCCAAAACCAGGTGTTGGGGGGTTACCTCCCAATTTGTTCGCCCCCCGAAATTGTTTTTTGGGGGTTACCCCCAATGAACGACCCCCAGACCAAATTTTGGTGTCGTTAAAAACCCTACCCTTACCCACATACCACCGGGGGCGTTTTAATCCCCCTTTTTGTCGCCACTTGACCAAATCTGCGGTTCGTTAACCGTATGTACGGGACCCCATGACCCATTGCGGGGGTCGTTAAACCCTATGTAGCCCCTTGACCATTGCGGTGTCGTTAACCCCACATAACAACACAGTGCACCACCCCGGGTGTTGAGTCGTTCCCGTAAGAGAAGAAAACACCCACCACACACACCCCACAACACACACAAACACACACACACACACCAGACGTGTCCTGTCATCAACCATACGAGTTAATCACACCAGGAAGTGATTAAGAAGCAATTACCACAGAGTACACGACCCCCCCCCCCCCTCCCCACAGTTACAGATGTACTAATACTGCCACTGAAACACCTGTCGACATATGTGACATGACCGACTGGCCCTATATACCTGACCCTTGGCAGCACACACCTGGCCACCACGATATCACAACAGGTATGGAGGACAACCATGAAACATACCTGTTATACAGACAGTTGTTATACACCTGCATGAACTAGAAATGAATAGCTATCTATCACTCGTGTATGGAAATCACACCATTCGACTCTACACGACATCTACATGTGTTGATCTTGTAGAGCGAATCATGACTGGCAGAGTAAAACCCATTCTTCATAATGGACGAATCATATTCATCACCTTTGTATAACAAACCGGACGACCAGTGAATAATAGTCCCCCCCTTTCCCCCCGAGTTTTCAATCCCACACAAGACATTACTTCCCTCGTATGTGGAGCGTCTGGTCTCGATGTGTGAAGTTTATCCGAGTGTCACCGTCTGCCAGAGGGAGAGAGTCGTTGGGAGAGAAGGGGGCGTTGGTGGAGTGAGGGAGGGAGGGATGGAAGGGAAGGGAAGGGAGTAGGAGGAGGAGGAGGGGGAATTAATACAGGAGGAGGATAAGTGTGAATTAAGATGGGTATGAGTAAAGTTTGAGCTCCATGAAGATCTCCCAGTAACTGGGAGGAGGTCGTGGCAGCCACCTCAATATTCTTTTATAGAGATGGGGAGAGAAGTGGGGAGATGTGGGAGGCAACACCAGTTGTGGTGTGTAGTATATACAGTGGCCTTTAAACGTGTGTGTGTGTGTGTGTGTGTGTGTGTAATTGTGATGTACATTTTGCAATACAGGGAGGAAGTCGTACACTCGTTGGGCCTCAATATATTCAACGTTTTTCCATTCTCATACAACTTGTTTACATCCTTGCGTACACTATACTCTCCTCCTCAGACACAGTGTTCTCACTCGCTATAATATACTCATCCACTCATCTTATATTATATAAGAACTTCTTTTACATCTTTCTTATCAAGAGTTTTGCTTAATTTTGTAATATGTTGCGTGGCTGTTGTGTGTGGATGGTCTGTCACTGAATCTCTCGTGGAAAGGTTCACCACTGTAGTTATCAAACTGGTTTAATAACCTAGGGAATGTACACACACACACACACACACACACACACACCAATGAAAATGAATTGCTTGAAAGATTGGCTTCTGATCTGAATATGTTCGCAGATGATGCTCTGGTCACGAGGGAGGTTAAAAGCGACAGGGATTGCATCTACTTACAAGGGGACCCAGACAAACTCCAAAGTTAGTCTGACACATGGTAGATGATGTTCATCCCGAGTAACTGCATAGTAATGAGGATGGGAAGTTCTCCATACGAACATTATCTAGCAGGATGGAAGCTGCCGGAACCTGTGTTCGAGTGGGAGGACCTGGATGTCGAAATTAATTTAACCTTTCGCCGCAGCTCCACCCCAGGATAACGTAAAGAAGACTTAACTGTCTGCTGGCAGATATCATAATCGCACTCAAGTATATGAATAAGGAAATATACAGCATTGCTGTTCATATCCTAGAGACATGAGTGTGAACGAATGGGGCCTTTGTTGTCTTTTCCTAGCGCTACCTCGCACACATGAGGGGGGAGGGGGATGTTATTCCATGTGTGGCGAGGTGGCGATGGGAATAAATAAAGGCAGACAGTATGAATTATGTACATGGGTATATATGTATATGTCTGTGTGTGTATATATATGTATACATTGAGATGTATAGGTATGTATATTTGCGTGTGTGGACGTGTATGTATATACATGTGTATGTGGGTGGGTTGGGCCATTCTTTCGTGTTTCCTTGCGCTACCTCGCTAACGCGGGAGACAGCGACAAAGCAAAATAAATAAATAAATAAATAGAATATACATCTCAAGTTTGGTCATTTTACTTGAAGAAACACGAATAAATAATAGAGACGGTGGAATAAAGATGATACTAGAATTAAGAGAGCTGAGTCACAATGAAAGGTTATAGACCCTAATTTGTCTACTATGGAAGACTGAAGAGTAGGGAGTGACCTAATCATAACCTTCAAGTTTCTAAACTGATTTCATGATATCGAAGGGAAAAAGTTCGTTGAAAAGTGTAAAGTTAGAACAACAAAAGGCCATAACCATTAAAAGAAGTTAAACAAAAGAAATATAAAAAAAGGATGTAAAAAAACCCAGTACTTTCATATCATAAGAACAGTGAATGCAGAGAATAAACTCAATTATTAAACCTTAAATTTGGACAACATACATATGTTTAAAGAAACGCATGTTGTAGTTCAAGAGATGTGGCCTTACTACTGTAGAATTCCCTACCGTCTGTTGTGTACAAACAGGTGATAAAAAGCGTGTGATCATTACGGAATAAACAATTGAAAACCTTTTCACTACAATAATAACTGACGGACCCCAACCAAGACAAATGTAGCAGTCAACAACCATTGCCAGAACAAATGTTCAAACACCACACCTGCCTCACTAGATGTAATATATTACTCACAGATGACAACAAAATTCCTAAATTACATATATACACACGTGCCACACAGCCAACTTAACAAGCACACATGTGACTGGGTAGGACAACTGTGCTGAGGAAGGGGTAAATGGCATGTAAATGTTTAACACAGTGTATCTCAGGTGCCCTTATTGAATGAAGACATTATCTGTACGAATTGAGCCATAAAATAAATAATCATAACCAGACAGGCAAACACAAGCAAGACATACATATAAGAATAACCCAAACACATGTAGCTATGTAATAGCTCTACATATACTGAACTCTACATACTCACATGCAGGAAGAGTTACAGTCTATTCTCACAAAAGTTCGTGAGTAAATAATAAGACTGAGATATTTTCAACACCCAAAAAAAAAAAAAAAAAATAATAACATTGTTTATTTTTAGAAAAAGTACAACAGCAAAATAAATACACCAGATACTACCATACACACACAAATAAAACACACACACACACACCACACACACACACACAACACACACACACACACAACACACACACACACACAACACACACACACACACACCACACACACACACACACAACACACACACACACACACACAACACACACACACACACAACACACACACACACACACACACACCACACACACACACACAACACACACACACACAACACACACACACACACAACACACACACACACCACACACACACACACACACAACACACACACACACACACAACACACACACACACCACACACCCACACACACCCACACACACCCACACACACCCACACACACCCACACACACCCACACACACCCACACACACCCACACACACCCACACACACCCACACACACCCACACACACCCACACACACCCACACACACCCACACACACCCACACACACCCACACACACCCACACACACCCACACACACCCACACACACCCACACACACCCACACACACCCACACACACCCACACACACCCACACACACCCACACACACCCACACACACCCACACACACCCACACACACCCACACACACCCACACACACCCACACACACCCACACACACCCACACACACCCACACACACCCACACACACCCACACACACCCACACACACCCACACACACCCACACACACCCACACACACCCACACACACCCACACACACCCACACACACCCACACACACCCACACACACCCACACACACCCACACACACCCACACACACCCACACACACCCACACACACCCACACACACCCACACACACCCACACACACCCACACACACCCACACACACCCACACACACCCACACACACCCACACACACCCACACACACCCACACACACCCACACACACCCACACACACCCACACACACCCACACACACCCACACACACCCACACACACCCACACACACCCACACACACCCACACACACCCACACACACCCACACACACCCACACACACCCACACACACCCACACACACCCACACACACCCACACACACCCACACACACCCACACACACCCACACACACCCACACACACCCACACACACCCACACACACCCACACACACCCACACACACCCACACACACCCACACACACCCACACACACCCACACACACCCACACACACCCACACACACCCACACACACCCACACACACCCACACACACCCACACACACCCACACACACCCACACACACCCACACACACCCACACACACCCACACACACCCACACACACCCACACACACCCACACACACCCACACACACCCACACACACCCACACACACCCACACACACCCACACACACCCACACACCCACACACACACACACAGGGGGTTCTCATGAAGTCACATCAACTGTCAACACTCAAGACTTGTTAAAAATCACACCAGCTCTGAGAAGCTTCACCCCCGGGAGCGGAGGGTGGGAGGCTGTTTGGAGGGGGCCATACCCTCCTATAGCTCTCCACCCCTTCACCATCTGATCAGCAAGGAAATTGATGGGGAAGGGAGGGAGGGAGGGAGGGAGGGAGAGAGGGAGGAGGTGGGAGAGTGGTGGTCAGGTGGGGGAGGGAGGGAGGGAGGGAGGGAGGGAGGGAGGGAGGGAGGGAGGGAGGGAGGGAGAGAGGGAGGAGGTGGGAGAGTGGTGGTCAGGTGGGGGAGGGAGGGAGGGAGGGAGGGAGGGAGGGAGGGAGGGAGGGAGGGAGGGAGGGAGGGAGGGAGGGAGGGAGGGAGGGAGGGAGGGAGGGAGTGCGTGTCGTGTAGTGGTAGGAATCGGTGGGGGGGCGGAAATTAGTTATGGTAGTTGGAGGTATTGCAAGTTCCATTTCAAACGATGGATCGTATAGACGGACTCGTCTTAAGGCATCTTCTCATTACATCTCGAATCGAACACACACACACACACACCACACACACAACACACACAACAACCACCCAACTTAAATACACAAGAAAACACGTACACAGATAATGTCACCCAAATACACTTATTCAGTGATGCCCGATTCATATGGTCTGTTTTCCCCAATCTTCCATCACCTCATCTGTGGGGTTCCGCAAGGCACAAGACTGGGACCCTTGTGTTTCCTTCTCTTATGATGATTACCATGGTAGACTCACCTCCTCCAACGAGCACAATGAAGACCTCACGTCCTGGTAATGTTGACAGTCATGTCTCTCACCCGACCAACATCGTCCCCCAGGACACACAAAAAGCCTCCAGAAGCGGACAACCACCAACCACGTCAACCACAACCATTGTTGGTCAACACAGTAGGGACCCCACAACCACTGCTTCCACCATTGTGGTCAACACAGTAGGACCCCACACCACAGCTTCCACCATTGTTGTCAACACAGTAGGGGCCCCACACCAATGCTTCCACCATTGATTGGTCAACACAGTAGGGACCCCACACCACTGCTTCCACCATTGTTGGTCAACACAGTAGGGACCACCACACCACTGCTTCCACCAATTGTTGGTCAACACAGTAGGGGCCCCACACCACTGCTTCCACATTGTTGGTCAACACAGTAGGCCCCACACCACTGCTTCCCAACCATTGTTGGTCATCACAGTAGGGGCCCCACACCACTGCTACCACCATTGTTGTCAACACAGTAGGCCCCACACCACTGCTTCCACCATTGTTGGTCAACAACAGTAGGGGCCCCACACACCACTGCTTCCACCATTGTAGGTCAACACAGTAGGGACCCCACACCACTGCTTCCACCATTGTTGGTCAAACACAGTAGGGACCCCACACCACTTGCTTCCACCATTGTTGTCAACACAGTAGGGACCCCACACCACTGCTTCCACCATTGTTGGTCAACACAGTAGGCCCCACACCACTGCTTCCACCATTGTTGGTCAACACAGTAAGGGGCCCCCACACCACTGCTTCCACCATTGTTGGTTCAACACAGTAGGGGCCCCACAACCACTGCTTCCACCATTGTTGGTCAACACAGTAAGGGGCCCCCACACCACTTGCTTCCACCATGGTTGGTCAACACAGTAGGGGCCCCACACCACTGCTTCCACCATTGTTGGTCAACACAGTAGGCCCCACACCATGCTTCCACCATTGTTGTCAACACAGTAGGGGCCCCAACCACTGCTTCCACAGTGTTGGTCAACACCGTAGGGGCCCCACACTCACTGCTTCCACCATTGTTGGTCAACACAGTTAGGGGCCCCACACCACTGCTTCCACCATTGTTGTCAACACAGTAGGGGCCCCACAACCACTGCTTCCAACCATTGTTGGTCAACACAGTAGGGACCCCACACCACTGCTTCCACCAGTGTTGGTCAACACAGTAGGCCCCACACCACTGCTTCCACCATTGTTGGTCAACACAGTAGGGACCACCACACCACTGCTTCCAACCATTGTTGGTCACACAGTAGGGGCCCCACACCACTGCTACCACCATTGTTGGTCAACACAGTAGGGGCCCCACACCACTGCTTCCACCATTGTGGTCAACACAGTAGGGGCCCCACACCACAGCTTCCACCATTGTTGTCAACACAGTAGGGACCCCACACCACTGCTTCCACCATTGGTGGTCAACACAGTAAGGGGCCCCCACACCACTTGCTTCCACCATTGTTGTCAACACAGTAGGGGCCCCACAACCACTGCATCCACCATTGTTGGTCACACAGTAGGGGCCCCACACCACTGCTTCCACCATGGTTGGTCAACACAGTAGGGGCCCCACACCACTGCTTCCACCATTGTTGGTCAACACAGTAGGGGCCCCACACCACTGCTTCCACCATTGTTGGTCAACACAGTAGGGGCCCCACACCACTGCTTCTACCATTGTTGGTCACACAGTAGGGGCCCCACAACCACTGCTTCCACCATTGTTGGTCACACAGTAGGGGCCCCACACACCACTGCTTCCACCATTGTTGGTCAACACAGTAGGGGCCCCACACCACTGCTTACACCATTGTTGGTCAACACAGTAGGGACCCCACACCACTGCCTTCTCCACCATAGTTGGTCAACACAGTAGGGGCCCCACACCAACTGCTTCCACCATTGTTGGTCCAACACAGTAGGGGCCCCACACCACTGCTTCCACCCATTGTTGGTCAACACAGTAGGGGCCCCACACCACGCTTCCACCATTGTTGGTCAACACTCTGAAAAACAGAGAATGAGGGGCCCCCACACCACTAGCTTCCACCATTGTTGGTCACACAGTAGGGGCCCCACACATGCTTCCACCATTGTTGGTCAACACAGATAGGGGCCCCACACCACTGCTTCCACCATTGTTGGTCAACACAGTAGGGGCCCCCACACCACTGCTTCCACCATGTTGGTCAACACAGTAGGGGCCCCACACCACTGCTATCCACCATTGTTGGTCCAACACAGTAGGGGCCCCACACACCACTGCTTCCCCATTGTTGGTCCAACACAGTAGGGACCACCACACCACTGCTTCCACCATAGTTGGTCAACACAGTAGGGGCACCACACCACTGCTTCCACCATTGTTGGTCAACCAGTAGGGGACCCACACCACTCTTCCACCAATGTTGGTCAACACAGTAGGCCCCACACCACTGCTTCCACATTGTTGGTCAAACACAGTAGGGGCCCCACACCACTGCTTCCACCATTGTTGGTCCAACACAGTAGGGGCCCCACACACCACTGCTTCCACCATTGTTGGTCACACAGTAGGGGCCCCACACCACTGGCTTCCACCATTGTTGGTCAACACAGTAGGGGCCCCACACCACTGCTATCCACCATTGTTGTCAACACAGTAGGGGCCCCACACCACTGCATCCACCATTGTTGGTCAACAAAACACAGTAGGGGCCCCACACCACATGCTTCCACCAGTGTTGGTCAACCACAGTAGGGGCCCCACAACCATGCTTCCACCAATGTTGGTCAACACAGATAGGGGCCCCACACCACTGCTTCCACCATTGATTGGTCAACACAGTAGGGGCCCCACAACCACTGCTTCCACCAGTGTTGGTCAACACAGTAGGGGCCCCACCACCACTGCTTCCACCATTGTTGTCAACACAGTAAGGGGCCCCCACACCACTGCTTCCACATTGTGTCAACACAGTAGGGGCCCCACACCACTGCTTCACCAGTGTTGGTCCACACAGTAGGGGCCCCACACCACTGCTTCCACATTGTTGGTCCAACACAGTAGGGGCCCCCACCACTGCTTCCACCATTGTTGGTCAACACAGTAGGGGCCCCACACCCTGCTATCCACCATTGTTGGTCACACAGTAGGGGCCCCACAACCACTGCATCCACCATTGTTGGTTCAACACAGTAGGGGCCCCACACCACTGCTTCCACCATTGTTGGTCAACACAGTAGGGGCCCCACACCACTGCTTCCACCATTGATGGTCAACACAGTAGGGGCCCCACACCACTGCTTCCACCATTGTTGGTCAACACAGTAGGGGCCCCACACCCTGCTTCCACCATTGTTGGTCAACATAGTAGGGGCCCCACACACTGCTTCCACCATTGTTGGTCACACAGTAGGGGCCCCACACCACTGCTTCACCATTGTTGGTCAACACAGTGGGGCCCCACACCACTGCTTCCCACCATTGTTGGTCAACACAGTAGGGGCCCCACACCACTGCTTCCACCATTGTTGTCAACACAGTAGGGGCCCCACACCACTGCTTCCACCATTGTTGTCAACACAGTAGGGGCCCACACCACTAGCTTCCACCATTGTTGGTCAACACAGTATGGGGCCCCACACCACAGCTTCCACCATTGTTGGTTCAACACAGTAGGGACCCCACACACTGCTTCCACATTGTTGGTCCAACACAGTAGGGGCCCCACACACCACTGCTTCCCCATTGTTGGTCAACACAGTAGGGACCCCACACCACTGCTTCCATCACGGGCAAGTGGTCAGTGTATTATCGTTTGTAGAATTTATACGTGGGGGGGGAAAAAAAAACATTTTTCCCGTAACCACCCAATTATGGAGATAATACGATGGCATATATTCATTTATATTATAGCTTATGTTACGTTCGGCACTGATGATAAATTCTGATTAAAACGCTCTACTATAGTTTTATTCCCCCTGGCATATTTTTACTATATTCCAACTTGCGTACTATGCTAAAAACATACATAACTGGACCACATCGTCGCTCCTAGTGTTCGCTTCGTCAGCGCTGGAAGACTAAACTTTTAATGTATAACTATGAACTAGAAATCTACCGTTTTCCATTCATCTTGTGTGTATATACTTATAAGTACGGATTCGTAAGTATAAAGTACACTTAAGTCTGTCCTCTCAAGTAATACAATGTTGTATACATTTTCTCCAACGTACTTGAATTACATAATTACCATTCACCGTTTTCCTATTTTTGGTATCCATAATGGGCCATAGTTGCCATTTTAGTTTCGAGATCATTGCCGTTTTCTTTCTCCATATACTCATTCATCAATCAACCCCAGGCGTCAGGACGAAAGAAAATGATTGGCTGTGCGCCAGAGACCTTGTCCAAGACTTGAACTCGGGACGCAGAGTCAGAGTTAGTGACGGTGACCACTACACCAGAGGAAATATACGTACCTTCATGTAGACCCCGGGTCAAATTGAAGTCATGCAACTTGAATGGCGACCTGGTTCCTCGATAGTGAATGTTGAGATGGTTGATTGTGTCATAAAAAGGATGTAAAATCAACCATGGGGGGGTTCCTTGGACTGATGAAAAATGTGAAGAACCAGAGTAATACGTAGGTACATGTATAGAAAACGGGAACTGGGTTTCGAAACACCAGGAAAAAACAGATCTATAAATGAAAAAAAAAAAAACAGTGAAGGCGACGGAAACCACGATAAACAACTCCAAGAACGGAAAGGGTGTACGGACACCAAAAGAAATGAAGAAAAAGGGAGGTGGGTTTCCGG
>NC_092295.1:3677735-3700235 GCF_036320965.1 Panulirus ornatus
GGGAGGAGGGAGGGAGAGAGGGAGGAGGTGGGAGAGTGGTGGTCAGGTGGGGGAGGGAGGAGGGAGGGAGGAGGGAGGGAGGGAGGGAGGGAGGGAGGGAGGGAGGGAGGGAGGGAGGGAGGGAGGGAGGGAGGGAGGGAGGGAGGGAGGGAGGGAGGGAGGGAGGGAGGGAGGGAGGGAGGGAGGGAGGGAGGGAGGGAGGGAGGGAGGGAGGGAGGGAGGGAGGGAGGGAGGGAGGGAGGGAGGAGGGAGGGAGGTGGGAGAGTGGTGGTCAGGTGGGGGAGGGAGGGAGGGAGGGAGGGAGGAGGGTGGTGGTCAGGTGGGGGAGGGAGGGAGGGAGAGAGGGAGGAGGTGGGAGAGTGGTGGTCAGGTGGGGGAGGGAGGGAGGGAGGGAGGGAGGGAGGAGGGTGGGGGGGGAGGTAAGTGTGTTTTGGTGTGGAGGTTTGCAAGTTCATTTCAAACGTTGGATCGTAGAAGGAATCGTCTTATGGCTTCTCATTACAGGAAGTCGTACACACACACACACACACACACACACACACACACACACACACACGTAAATACACAAGAACACGTACACAGATATATGTACACAAATACACGTATCAGGATGCCCGATTCATATGGTCTGTTTTCCCCCATCTTCCATCACCTCATCTGTGGGGTTCCGCAAGGCACAAGACTGGGACCCCTTGTGTTTCCTTCTCTTTATGAATGATACCATGGTGGACGCACCTCCTCACTACGAGCTCAATGATGACTCTCTCGTCCTGGTAATGTTGACAGCAGTTCTCCCGACCACATCGTCCCCCCAGGACGCACATAACAGCCTCCAGAAGCGGACAACCACCAACCACGTCAACCACAACCATTGTTGGTCAACACAGTAGGGGCCCCACACCACTGCTTCCACCATTGTTGGTCAACACAGTAGGGACCCCACACCACTGCTTCCACCATTGTTGGTCAACACAGTAGGGGCCCCACACCACTGCTTCCACCATTGTTGGTCAACACAGTAGGGGCCCCACACCACTGCTTCCACCATTGTTGGTCAACACAGTAGGGGCCCCACACCACTGCTTCCACCATTGTTGGTCAACACAGTAGGGGCCCCACACCACTGCTTCCACCATTGTTGGTCAACACAGTAGGGACCCCACACCACTGCTTCCACCATTGTTGGTCAACACAGTAGGGGCCCCACACCACTGCTTCCACCATTGTTGGTCAACACAGTAGGGGACCCCACACCACTGCTTCCACCATTGTTGGTCAACACAGTAGGGGCCCCCACACCACTGCTTCCACCATTGTTGGTCAACACAGTAGGGACCCCCACACCACTGCTTCCACCATTGTTGGTCAACACAGTAGGGGCCCCCACACCACTGCTTCCACCATTGTTGGTCAACACAGTAGGGGCCCCACTACCACCTGCTCTCCACCATTGTTGGTCAACACAGTAGGGGCCCCACACCACTGCTTCCACCCATTGTTGGTCAACACAGTAGGGGCCCCCACACCACTGCTTCCACCATTGTTGGTCAACACAGTAGGGGCCCCACACCACTGCTTCCACCAGTGATGTTGGTCAACCACAGTAGGGGCCCCCACACCACTGCTTCCACCATTGTTGGTCAACACAGTAGGGGGCCCCACACCACTGCTTCCACCATTGTTGGTCAACACAGTAGGGGCCCCCACACCACTTGCTTCCACATTGTTGGTCAACACAGTAGGGGCCCCACACCACTGCTTCCACCATTGTTGGTCAACACAGTAGGGGCCCCACACCACTGCTTCCACCATTGTTGGTCAACACAGTAGGGGCCCCACCACCACTGCTTCCACCATTGTTGGTCAACACAGTAGGGGCCCCACACCACTGCTTCCACCATTGTTGGTCAACACAGTAGGGGCCCCACACCACTGCTTCCACCATTGTTGGTCAACACAGTAGGGGCCCCACACCACTGCTTCCACCATTGTTGGTCAACACAGTAGGGGCCCCACACCACTGCTTCCACCATTGTTGGTCAACACAGTAGGGGCCCCACACCACTGCTTCCACCATTGTTGGTCAACACAGTAGGGGCCCCACACCACTGCTTCCACCATTGTTGGTCAACACAGTAGGGGCCCCACACCACTGCTTCCACCATTGTTGGTCAACACAGTAGGGGCCCCACACCACTGCTTCCACCATTGTTGGTCAACACAGTAGGGGCCCCACACCACTGCTTCCACCATTGTTGGTCAACACAGTAGGGGCCCCACACCACTGCTTCCACCATTGTTGGTCAACACAGTAGGGGCCCCACACCACTGCTTCCACCATTGTTGGTCAACACAGTAGGGGCCCCACACCACTTGCTTCCACCATTGTTGGTCAACACAGTAGGGGCCCCACACCACTGCTTCCACCATTGTTGGTCAACACAGTAGGGGCCCCACACCACTGCTTCCACCATTGTTGGTCAACACAGTAGGGGCCCCACACCACTGCTTCCACCATTGTTGGTCAACACAGTAGGGGCCCCACACCACTGCTTCCACCATTGTTGGTCAACACAGTAGGGGCCCCACACCACTGCTTCCACCATTGTTGGTCAACACAGTAGGGGCCCCACACCACTGCTTCCACCATTGTTGGTCAACACAGTAGGGGCCCCACACCACTGCTTCCACCATTGTTGGTCAACACAGTAGGGGCCCCACACCACTGCTTCCACCATTGTTGGTCAACACAGTAGGGGCCCCACACCACTGCTTCCACCATTGTTGGTCAACACAGTAGGGGCCCCACACCACTGCTTCCACCATTGTTGGTCAACACAGTAGGGACCCCACACCACTGCTTCCACCATTGTTGGTCAACACAGTAGGGGCCCCACACCACTGCTTCCACCATTGTTGGTCAACACAGTAGGGACCCCACACCACTGCTTCCATCACGGGCAAGTGGTCAGTGTATTATCGTTTGTAGAATTTATACGTGGAACATTTTCCCTGTACCCCCATTTATGGAGATAATACGTGGCATATATTCATTTATATTATAGCTTATGTTACGTTCGGCACTGATGATAAATTCTGATTATATCGCTCTACGTATACTTTTTTCCCCCCTGGCATATTTTTACTATATTCCAACTTGCGTACTATGCTAAAAACATACATACCTGGACCACATCGTCGCTCTAGTGTTCTCTTCGTAGCGCTGGAAGACAAAACTTTTAAATCTATAACTATGAACTAGAAATCTACCGTTTTCCATTCATCTTGTGTGTATATACTTATAAGTACGATTCGTAAGTATAAAGTAGCACTTAAGTCTGCCTCTCAAGTAATACAATGTTGTATACATTTTCTCTAACGTACTTGGAATTACATAATTACCATTCACCGTTTTCCTATTTTGGTATCCATAATGGGCCATAGTTGCCATTTTAGTTTCGAGATCATTTGCCGTTTTCTATCTCCATATACTCATTCATCAATCAACCCCAGGCGTCAGGACGAAAGAAAATGGATTGGCTGTGCGCCAGAGACCTTGTCCAAGACTTGAACTCGGGGACGCAGAGTCAGAGTTAGTGACGGTGACCACTATACCAGGGAGGTAATATACTGTAGCCTCAGGTGACCCCGGGTCAAAATGAAGGTCATGCAGACTTGTTGGAGACATGTTCCTCGATAGTGAATGTTGAGATGGTTGGATTTGTGGCATAAAAGGAGGGAAAATCAACCATGTATCCTTGGACGATGAAAAATGTGAAGAACCAGAGTAATACGTAGGTACATGTATAGAAAACGGGAACTGGGTTTCGAACACCAGGAAATAAACAGATCTATAAATGAAAAAAAAAAACAGTGAATGGGCGACGGAAACCAAGATAAACAACTCACAGAGAACGGGAAATGGGTGTCGGACACCAAGAAAGAAATGAAGAAAAACGGGAGGTGGGTTTCCGGTTGTTCGCGATGCCGGCAGACGCGCACACCGCCCCCACACACACCCCACACACCCCACACACACCCCACACACACCCCACACACACCCCAGGCTCCAGCCTTCGTCCGTCAACAGCTCCACCTCACACGACGTCGAGTCTTCGATGATCAATGATGGCCAACTTGAGGATAATTCACATCCGGCAAGTTAAAAACTTCACTATGAATCAATGCTCAGGTTTGCGAGAAGGGCTCGTGCACGCGATCCCGGCGCGCGCGCGCGGGGTGACGGGGCGTGGGGAGAGAGAGAGGGAGAGAGAGAGAGAGAGAGAGAGAGAGAGAGAGAGAGAGAGAGAGAGAGAGAGAGAGAGAGAGAGAGAGCTCTAAGCACACTATACCTCACCAGACACAAGGGCTCTGACCTCCTCCCTCACTTAGCTACGCGAGGAAGACGAAGCTGAAAGATGCGCCAAATTGCATGTTTTTGTCACGCGGTTGCCATGCACGACGCTCATTACTGCCTGCCGAAGTTTTAATGGGACGACGCTTCAAAAGTTATACTTTTCTCAGTCATAAGGTCGATTATCTTATTATTGAACACGTGTTGCCCTGGCTATGCGTCTGGTGAATACAGTGCCGTGCGAGGTGCGGTGTAGACCGTGCTATTATACGAGGACTTGGAGATGGTTGTGTGCGAGACACAGACACACACACACACACACACACACACACACACACACACACACAGGGGGTTCTCATGACGTCACCATCAACTGTCCAACAATCAAGACTTGTTAAAAATACACATCAGCTCTGAGAAGCTTCACCCCCGGGAGCGGAGGGTGGGAGGCTGTTTGGAGGGGGCCATACCCTCCTATAGCTCTCCACCCCTTCACCATCTGATCAGCAAGGAAATTGATGGGGAAGGGAGGGAGGGAGGGAGGTGGGAGGGAGGGAGGTGGGACGTGGGAGCGAGGGAGGGAGGGAGGGAGGGAGGGAGGTGGGAGCGAGGGAGGGAGGAGGGAGCGAGGGAGGGAGGGTGTGGACATGACGGTGTGGGACTGGAGGGGTGGCAGGGGCTATTCTGATTTTGGTCTGTACCAGACCGGGCAGATGACCTCGATGCGGTGTAGTGGTGTCGAACTGGTACTTTGGGGTCGAAGGATCTCTAGTGACAGAAGGTAAAGGTGGTGAGAGTGATGCAGTAACCTCCTTCTAAACTGTCAGATTGGGGTTGGGGCGCTAGTATATGGTTGGAAACCATCGGGAACATCAGCGTTGTGACCCCTCTTCATGGGTGATGTAAGAGGGACAGAAGATGGCCATGAAATTCCGTTTCTGCACATTTACCGGTAACTGCTCTTGTGTGGTGGGCAGAGAGGAGGAGCAACAAGGGGAGGCGTGGGCGAGTCTGGGAAGAATGAAAGTTGTGTACATGTTCTTGAGTTTCCGGGTGCAGGGAGGCCAAGTATCTGCGGAGAATGTGGAGACGATAGATGAAAGATCTTATGGTGACGCTGCCGTTTTCCTTCTAGCTAAGTTCATCGTCCAAAGGCGCACCGAGGAGCTTGGAGACTTGAGCAACCTTGAGGAGGCTCGGGATCAAGCGAGACAGTAAGAAGTTAGGACGGTGATAGGACGGTGGGGGAATGACTGGAAGCGAGGCTGAACTGCATGTCTGAAGTCTTGGTTTGGTTAGTGATTGAGTGTTGTCGGTGGTACAACAACGGAGGAATTCAAAAGTGTCCTAAAGGGCCATTTAATCGGGAGAGCTGTCTCTAAATCTGATATCAACAGGAGAGCAATTAACGTACTCGCATCCAGAAGGTTTCCCAATCATAATAACATCATTTATAAGGACAAGAATTGACACAGGACCCAGCTTTGTGGCCTGCGGGACGCCGCCGGTGAGGGACAACTTGCAGATCATTGTGTGAGACACATCTAACCGATGGTTAGCGACTTCAGGATGAAATTGTTATGGCTGATTGTGCTGAAAGCTTTGATGAAGTCAACGAAGGCAAAATCTACAAAGGTGTGTGTGTGTGTGTGTGTGTGTGTGTGTGTGTGTGTGTGTGTACAGAGGATAGACGCATACGGAAACGGAACAAGACTAAGAGAAAACAATTCTCCTACAGTCTAAGACGCTACAAACTTGTGGGTTCCAAAAAACTCACGAGAGACATTCCCTGGAATACAAGATAACACTCACAAGCAAGACAACAGTAATACTCCAGAGTCAGAAACTTGTCCTTATTGTCTCAGGGAACGTGAGGGAGATGAGACAGAGGTTAAAGGACATACACTGGACTCAGAATGAGAAAGCAAACGAACTTATTGACATCTGCTTGCAATAATTGTTCAGCACAAGGTCATCTGTGTTCAAGTGTATATCATGAACTACCGAGAACAAATGACGTGGATTTCATACTATAATTCAATAAGGGGAATACTGATTCGAAGATGCTGTATGTTTGTACACTGTACACCCTTAACAACTTGAGAACATTCTACACTCTTAGTAAACCTCAAGTTTACGATGGTGTTGGCCCTTGAGCAAGACCCTTGTGCGGGTTGGATTTAGTCTTTGATTTAACCCTTGAGGGCCAGGGAGAATGGCAGAGGTCTCTGTGGCCACAGGGAATGGCAGGGCATAGCAGAGACTTTGCTGATAGGCAGGGTCTTGGCAGGGGGGCAGAGAACTACTGCAGAGTAAGGGAGGCGGGCAGGGTGAGTGACCACAAGCTGGGGAGGGTGCCAGGTGCAGGGTGCTAAGGGGTAGGGAATGGTGCCTGGCACTGTTAGCCCGGGCAGGGGTGGACGTGGGGGAGGTTGCCACTACCTGGCACCTCTTAGTAGTTATGATTAGCTGTTGCTGATAATGTCAGCACTACGTCATTCTCACCAGTCCACCTCACCAAGCAACAGAGGTTCGTCACAACACTAATCATGTATGGTCGAGTGTACTGTATATATGTACACACGTATACATGTATGTACGTACAAGTGTATGTATCTGTGTAGCTGGAATCCCCCAGCTTGTGGTGACAAGGCAAGTGGATGGTTTACCTTGACGGAGGGAGTAAATTCTCATCCATCACTTCGCTACCTCTGAGTGTTGCACGGTTACCAAGTTGCTGACTGTGTCATCATCTCAAACTAACATAAAATACTGACGATACAAAACTGCGAAACTGAAATATCTATCAGCATAATGTTATGATGAGCAAATGATCATAGGAGAGCAACAGACATATGCCAACAGGTTAAGATTAACGGGAGAATGATAACAGATGTGTAATAATATGTTTCCAAGATAACTGCTGGATATCAAAAGGTGATTAGCAACAGATGAATGTTCGACAGGTTGATGATAATGCAATGATAAAAAAAAAAAGAATGACAGTAGAATTTCAGGCCTTCAACTGAATTCACACAGACAAACAGACAGAAAGAGAAAGACAGACAGACAGACAGAAAGACAGACAGACAGACAGACAGACAGACAGACAGACACACACACACACAGAAATACAATAATATATTCATCCTCAAAAAGTCATAACCCGTCACACATATAAATCCTTCATAAACACTGTACTGTGTCTTTAGACATTGACAGAGGGGAACGGTGTACAGACACACAGACACAGGGACATCAGGAGACGGTTCATCCCATGTCTGTAATGCTGAAGAGCTCTGGTGAGGCGGGCAGGACCATGTTACACGTATTATTCACAATCCTCCGTCTTTGACCTTTGACCTCGTTAGATTAGCAGGTAGTCCCACAAGAATAGCCTCTGGTATAAAGGAGCATTACTGGCACTCTTGATGCAGTGATAATAAGTAGTTAAGGATTCTATCTTCACCAACAGCTGGAGTTTCAGATTCGATATTAAGCAATCGCTCTTTCTGAGAAAGTTCCTTTTCTTTCTGAGCCCAACTGACATACAAAACCACAAGCCGAGAAGGATGCAAAAATCTGAACATCTTTTACGTAAATATGCTAGAACGTGATTGAGATATTGCTATTTTCATCAAAGTATCTTTGATGTAAACATCTAGAAGACACATTCCATTTCTCAGTTCTTAGGAGCCGGGAAGAAAATGGGACCTGAACAGGTAAATACAGCTAAACACATAAACGGAAGGAGAATATTCCTCCAGCCATGAAAATAAAGATTAGGAATATGAACACAAATACTGAACATTATGACATATACTCTCAAGATGTATATCTGGACATGAAGTACATTCTAGGATGTACAGAGAAAACTGTGACTTGCTTTCAAACAACTGCTGTACACGACTGGTCCCTGTCCCCCTAAAAGACATATTCACCATCTGTTCAGACTGAACACACAACCCATCTGGATTATTCAAGACCCTAGGATCTCCATTTGTTCCTCCACCAGTAAAGACGTCCAACACTCTCCTACTTTCGAGTCCTACTGAACCTTTCAAGGATCTCGCAGGACCCCGTAGAACCCTGAAGACCCCAGGGAGACCTATTGAGACATTGACTTCTCCAGACGGAGCTGTGGGCGGGAGAAGCGCAAGGCCATCATGTGTATTACATACGCGCATTGCTACCAGACCTGCGACAGGGCTCCGACAAGGTTGCGACAGATTGAGACACAGTAATACCAGCATGTACATGTCTGATGGCCTCCCGATGTTCATTAAGTGTTCTGGCCGTGCAGGTGAGAGTGGCCAGACGCGGCCACACCACAAGACGATACAGGTGAGGTGACCGGATGTGGCCACAAGACGAACGCAGAGATTGGCCACAATTTAGCCACACCAGAGAAGGGGGAGGTAAGATGGTGAAAGAAGTGGCAGCCTACGCGTTCCCTTGAACACGCCGGTGTAACTCTTGCGTTTGATGAGCTGGCCTTTGACCTGACCTTTAATGATTAAGTTAGAGGTCAAGCCACATGACCTAAAGGTCGTACCATCGTGGTCAAGGGTCGTACCATCATACCAAAGGACGCTGGTAGTCGTGCTCGAGGAGTTCATTATGGACACATCCAGTCAGTAAGTGGGTCTCATCCAACCAAGTGTTGCTAGGTCAGGTAAGCCGTACTAATGTCAAGGCGAGAGACCGTGGTATGTGGTCGATGATATTACCGCAAGTGTGGGAAAAACACTCCCGCTGTCGCTCAGATAACATGGAATACCGCAGGCCCTGGCGATTACCGCAGGAGGGCCGCGTGCGGTTGCGGTCTCCAGACGATCGCAGGGAAAAACCACCCGTATATATTCTACTTCCAATGAGGTGACTTCTATACAGTCTTGGTCATCAGATAGGACGACTGCATGACCTAACATTACCCAACAACACTCTCTGATGGACCGAATGCCTGGCGTAACACAGCCTTGTGATAAGGCACGTAACGAAAGGTAAACATTCGAGGCCAAAGTTAAGGTTGAGATTATCAAAAACCAGGAAAAGTTCTGATAAACTGACGTGACACGTAGTGGTGTTTCGTCCCTCCCTCCATGTTCTCCTTTTCTCTTCCATGTACCTTCCACTCGCCATTTACACCCTCCCTCCTCACACTGGTCTCCCTCCACTCTCGCAGCAACACTCTGGGGTTCACAGCAACACAAACCACAGGACCATCAACTCAACAAACCAGACAAATGAAACCTTTCAGGTGCAAACACCTTATGGGATTATTCATATGTATATCTATCAGACACCACTTACTCATATATATATATATATATATATATATATATATATATATATATATATATATATATATATATATATATATATATATATATATATACGGAAAACATCAGACCAAACCAAAAATGGAACACGTTTCGTTTTTGTTCTGTTAGTAACTGAGGGTGTCTCTAACCAGGTCATAGGTCAAAGGGTATGATTATTTCTTTCTTGTACAGAAGCTGTCACTTGCCAAACACATAAGCTGCATGTGGCAGCAACGACTGGAACGTGAACTGACCAAGGTACAAATTACTAGAGAAAAATAAAGAGGTTCTTTTGGACAGATGGCACAATCATTGCCTTCATGGATGGGGACCTGTGGAACAAGGTGGAAAGATGGAAGAGCCACCAACAGTGATAGATGACACAAATCATCGGCTGCTAATGGGTGGTTCAGATGGAACAACCACCCCTCCTCTCACAGATGGTACAACAGTACAGTTCTTACCCCCAATAGATGGTTCAGGACTAATGTTACACGTTTGGTTTTGTGTACACATTCACTTATTCACATGATCTGGTGTGTGTGTGTGTGTGTGTGTGTGTGTGTGTGTGTGTGTGTGTGTGTGTGTGTGTGTGTGTGGTAAGGACTCAGGCAGATAGACAGATACTTACGAAACTGTAGAGGCCGCAGGTTATCCATAAAAGGCCGGGGGAAGCATCTCTGCACACCTGAAGAGAGAGAGACACAAGGGTTAAAAATATTGTTTTGTTTATGTCTTCGTAATGGCGTACCACAAGGCCATCAAAAACACCAGAGGCTATATGTATTTTTTTGAATTTCATATCTATCTATTTATCTTTTATTTCCAGTAGGACAGCTTACTTAAATTCAACAATATACTGGTTGGTGTACCATATCTGAAACCTATGTTGACCCACGACAGAATTATTCTTAAATACGACGGTACGACCCTTGATCACGATGGTATGAACTCTAAGTACGACCTTAAGACCCCTGACCACGAGGGTGCGACCACTGATCACGACTGTACGACCCTTTAGTACGACGATATGACCCTTCAGGACGACGATACGATACTTGACTATGACGGCCTTACCTCTGACCTGACTGGAAAAGGAGGGGAGGGCTGGGGGAGGCAGAAAAGGGGAGGTGAGACTACGAGGAGAGTACAGCGGGAGAGAGCGAGGTGTGCGTGGCTGGTAAGTGAGGGAGAGGGAGAGAGGCGTGCGAGGGAGGTGAGAGAGAGAGGGGAGAGGCGTGTGAGGGAGGTGAGAGAGAGAGGGGAGAGGCGTGTGAGGGAGGGGAGGGGGAGCTGTGGTTACAGTGTGAGTCATCTCCAGCATCAGGTACAGTCAGAGATGTGACGAGTGACTCAGTGATTGTGGCCAGGGTCAGGGTTGTGGCCAGGGTCAGGGTTGTGGCCAGGGTCAGGGTTGTGGCCTCTGGGGCGGGGGGGAGGGGTTACCCCCTGGGAGGGCCAGGGAGGTGGAGGTATCCACACCTGAAGGTACCACGTTACTCACAACACGGGTCTTCGCCCCTGTTACCTCACAACACGGGTCTTCGCCCATGTTACCTCACAACACGGGTCTTCGCCCATGTTACCTCACAACACGGGTCTTCGCCCATGTTACCTCACAACACGGGTCTTCGCCCCCAAAAGTTCATCTGCCAGGTCAATGGACCCTCGTCCTAGGTCACATGGCGGATGATCGTAGGGTCAGAGCATGACCTTGAAAAGGGGGGAAGAAGAAGAGGTTAAATGCACGGTGATGACCTCTGAAAGAAGAGGTGGCGGTGGTCAGAGTTCGCGATGACCTGAAACAATCAAGTATAGATCGAGGGGAACAACTTGACCTGAAACAGTCAGGCACATATGACCTGGGACAAGCAGGTTCAGGTCAGAACGCATGACCTGGGACAAGCAGGTTCAGGTCAGAACGCAACTTGACCTGAAACACTTAGGTCAGTTATTCTACCGTACTTTCTCGCACATTTCTGGTAAGAGAACACAATACCATTGACAAAATCAAAACACAACTGTTATTTCCTTGAATTTCATCACAACACATTACCCAGAGGTTGGTTTACTGTAAACAAGATTGTCAACAAAAGAAATCCAACACTTGGGAATAAAGTATTGAGGAGGAGTGTTGATAATATTGTTTACAATGTTGAGGAGGAGTGTCGATGGTATTGTTTACAATGATGATGAGTCAAACAACACGTTTGATTCTTCTTGTTTACAAAATCCTAAAGTTAAGGTTACAAGATCAGAATGCGACCTGTTGTGTCGGTAAGGCTGGTGGTCTGACCCAACACGGAGGGTTTTTATCGTTATCTACACACACAGTTGGGTTCATGGCTTTATCACACGTTACTTTCGCCACCAAATGACATCACAAGGTCAGCGATTCCCTGCCTCGCGTACAGCGACCTAAGATAATGGACCAAGGTCACTGACTGGATCAGTATGTGTGTGTGTGTGTGTGTGTGTGTGTGTGTGTACCATCTGCAGGAGGTACAGAGGTGGCCATTTTGTTGAGGCATATTCACGTGTGTTCACGATTGGTAAGTACTGCTGTTGTCTCTTGGTCTATGGTGCTATAGTGTGGTCCGTAGTGTTGTCACGTGGTTCGTGGTGTTGTCACGTGGTTCGTGGTGTTGTCACGTGGTCCGTGGTGTTGTCACGTGGTTCGTGGTGTTGTCATGTGGTCCGTATTGTTGTCATGTGGTTCGTGGTGTTGTCACGTGGTTCGTAGTGTTGTCACGTGGTCCGTGGTGTTGTCACGTGGTTCGTGGTGTTGTCACGTGGTCCGTGGTGTTGTCACGTGGTTCGTGGTGTTGTCACGTGGTCCGTGGTGTTGTCACGTGGTTCGTGGTGTTGTCACGTGGTCCGTGGTGTTGTCACGTGGTTCAGGTCGAGTGAGGAAGCTGCTCTGATACATGGACATGTTTTCTCTTGTCTCAAGACGTCAAATGCCAGTTCCAGCCATGAGAGAAAGCTAGCGCGTAGCGCTCACCGCATGTCTTGCGTGTTATCATCTTCCGTCTAATTTTCTCTCCCTGTGAGACAGAAATAGTAAACACACACACACACACACACACACACACACACACACACACACACACGTAGCTGCAGGGGTATGTCTCATCCATTTGTCTTTCTTTTGCTTGCCAGTGTGGTAGAGGTACACAGATCAATATATTTACCTAAGCTTGTGGTGGGACTTCAGAGAGATATCAAGCTACTGTAAGTAGAGTCAAACAGAAAAAATGTATCTGTAATTTTCTCCTCCCGTATGTGAATTTTTACCCCAAGACAAATTTCCTTCACTATCAACTCTGAGAGATATAGAAACAAGAACACCTACGACATATGGATGGCGAATGAGATGCGTGAGAGTCTATCTTCACTACTAACTTGAGATGTGGTAAGTGAACCAATTGGAAAATTGTAGAAACTCATCAACACTTGGCAAAGACGAATTACTCGCGGAACATGACCAAAGACATGGAAGAGAGCTCATGGTTGCGTGAATTATTTCTGTTCTTCAGGCCAACAGTAGGTCTGGACCACAAGACTCAGGAATGGAACATTTGAGGACCAATTAGTCGACCTCTAATAGTCTTTAGACAGACAAGTTGACAGGTAGACAGAGCGAGGGCAGTACTTCAGTTCGTCCAGTCTTGGGCAAAGGTAAAGCATGAAGGTGATACATACAAGGAGAGAGAGAGAGAGAGAGAGAGAGAGAGAGAGAGAGAGAGAGAGAGAGAGAGAGAGAGAGAGAGAGAGAGAGAAGGATAAAGAAGAGATACACAGACACAAAAAGTTTCCAGTTATCATCCCTACCATCTCCTGCCAACTTCTCCAGGCTGGCTGGCTTCCAGACCATACCGAGCAACTCCAGCCCACACAACTGTCTCCTGGAATATACATTACCGTCTCTCATGCACTCACAACTTGCCAGAAACTTTTAATGGAGCCATCTCGTTCCAGGAGTGGTGGAGGCAATGGCAGCTGCAGCACTGGAACCTCCGAACGTCAACTGTGGGACGACGACCAACTTTCCAGAACTAGTAACTTGTGTGTTCCAGGCCATTCCAGACCCCCGTGGCCAGCTTACAAGATGCGCCTCCGCTGACATTAAGATATTCCAGAACTGGAAATGAGTGTCTCAAAACTCAGTGGCAGAATTCAACATTCGTCTTTAGTTCGATAAAATATTCACATTCAAATCATGAATATGTATACACGTAGCCATGAGTTCAGAGCACTCATGGCTGTGTATACATATGTATATTCATGACATTTACTTTGAACATATGTTCATATACATATGTATATTCATGATATTTACTTTGAACATATGTTCAACTAAAGGTGAATGTTGCCTCCAAGTCCAAATACTCTAGACTCTGTGTATGACAACATCAGGCAGGAAAGGTCAGCAGGTTTTTAAGTTTGTTGTTTCTGTTGTGAGTGAAGAAAAACAAAAGTAGGTCGTAGGAGAATGTTGCAAGTACGTGGGTCTGAACTGACAAATCTATATATTGTTTAGTGAAAGTAATGGCTGGTTAGTAGGGACGCCTTGCAAGCCTTGTGGGAAAGATTCAACACACACACACACACACACACACACACACACTCAAGTATACACACACACACACACACACACACACAAGTATACACACACTTACGTACACACACACACACACACACACACACACACACACACACTCAAGTATACACATACTTACGTACACACACACACACACACACACACACACACACACACACACACACACACACACACACACATACACACACACACACACTCAAGTATACACACACTTACGTACACACACACACACACACACACACACTCAAGTATACACACAATTACGTACACACACACACACACACACACACTCAAGTATACACACACAGACACACACACACACACACACACACACACACACACACACACACACACACACACACACTCAAGCATACACACACTTAAGTACACACACACACACACACACACACACACACTCAAGTATACACACACACACACTCTCAAGTATACACACACTTACGTACACACACACACACACACACTCAAGTATACACACACACACACTCTCAAGTATACACACACTTACGTACACACACACACACACACACACACACACACACACACAAACTCACACCATAAACCCGCTACGATAATTCATCCTCTCATTCTTGCAGTGATTATGCAGATGATGGAAATTAGAAAGCAAAAGGAAGGGTTGGTGGAGCCTTGCCTGCATGGGGAATTACCTGCCATTATACGAACCGTCACCATGACATACCAGTGGCAGCCACCAGCGAAACAATTACCTCTTTATTTCACACCGTTTTGTACCCACTTATTTCTGCCCCTCATTCCGTCATAACGTCTCTCATAACACCGTTATTCATCTTAATTTCATATATATATATATATATATATATATATATATATATATATATATATATATATATATATATATATATATCCCTGGGAATAGGGGAGAAAGAATACTTGCCACGTATTCCCTGCGTGTCGTAGAAGGCGACTAAAAGTGGAGGGAGCGGGGGGCCTGGAAGTTCTCTCCTCCAGTATTTACTTTTCCAAAGAAAGGAACAGAGAAGGTGGCTAAGTGAGGATTTTCCCTCAAAGGCTCAGTCCTCTGTCCCTGACGCTACCTTGCAAACGCGGAAAACGGCGAATATGTAATTACCCTGTAACCAGTTTCTCTGAAAGGGTCCGGTGATGCCAGAGTCCCGTTAAATGTACGAAAACACCCACCTACCCACCCACCTACCCACCCACCCACCTACCCACCCACCCACACACACACACACACATTTCTACGAGTCCACGGGGAAAATGAAACACGATAAGTTCCCAAGTGCACTTTCGTGTCATAATCACATCATCAGGAGAGACATAAGAGAGAAAAATAACAGTCAGTTGATATACAACGAAGTCACGTAGCTAGGACGCCATTTGGTAAACATATATATATATATATATATATATATATATATATATATATATATATATATATATATATATATATATATATACGTATATTTGCATATTTTTGTTTATCTTATCATGAAGCCATATGGGCGTGATGAACCATAATTATCACATTATCTACTCGACTAAAATTATCACTTGTGGTTGTCCACATGTAGCAGCAGGAGCTGAGGAGGGAGAGGGTGTGTGGGGGGGGGGGCACTGTTCAGCCAACTGTGATACGTGTACACGTTGCACACACATCACTTGCTGATGTACGTCACGGTATATCTCACTGATGTTCGTTAAGATATACCTTATTGATGTATGTGAAAAATATAACTTACTGAAGTATGCCAGGGGTATACCCTATTGATATACGTCAGTTGTATCTTAGTGTTATGCACGTCAGGTATACCTTATTGATGTACGTCAGGATATACCTTATTGATGTACGTCAGGATATACCTTATTGATGTACGTCAGGATATACCTTATTGATGTACGTCAGGATATACCTTACTGATATACGTCAGGATATACCTTATTGATGTACGTCAGGATATACCTTATTGATATACGTCAGGATATACCTTATTGATGTACGTCAGGTTATACCTTATTGATGTACGTCAAGGTATACCTTATTGATGTACGTCAGGATATACCTTATTGATGTACGTCAGGATATACCTTATTGATGTACGTCAGGAAAACCCTTGATGCTCGGCCAGATACGCCTGTACGATTGTACACGAGTACTGTACAGTATCGTGAATGACGCCGGCGAAAGAAATTGGGACCTTAAATACAACCTTGTATCACGCCACGAGTTCACTGCAGAAATTCAGACACGTATTTTTGCCCTCTGACATTTGTGGATATTTTTTCCTTCAAAGATTTGTCTAAAACTTTGATGAGTTGAAATGAATAAATTAGATGAGATGAGAAATAGACAAGGAAAGTGTATAAACATTTGGATGTATCATTATCTTTTCATGTTATTCACATACACAAAGAAAGCATCTTATAAAGTCTGGAAAGATTATGATATATATTATTGACGTAGTGATCAATATTTCTGACAATTATTTACCTTCTATTAATCATTTATCTCCATATCTTCCAGACGTGGAATTCTGTTTTCAAAAATAGATGATGAATTTCTGCAAATATGTATTTTTTATGACGTACGTTTCTCTCCGGACTGAGGGTAATGGCAGTATTGTACACATGTAAACAATATACATTTGGAGTCCATATGAAAATGTGACCATCACCAGACGATTCCCCTCACACTTAACTCCTCACCGCGTGAGATGATAACTACATAATTGCCATCAGATTCCGCTTGTTGCCATCGTACGTTGACGTATGTACACCTGGGGGGGGGGGGGGGGAACTGGTCAATCAACCGTGTGCGGTTTTCGCTCAGGAGACACGAGAATATGCGTGACCGGTGAGAGACACACACACTCACTGGTCCGTAGGTGATACGACCTGCTTTCGTCAGCGTGAGGGTAGCTAAGGGTAGTAGTGTTAAGGGGAGCTAAGGGTAGTAGTGGTAAGGGTAGCTAAGGGTAGTAGTGGTAAGGGTAGCTAAGGGTAGTAGTGGTAAGGGGAGCTAAGGGTAGTAGTGGTAAGGGGAGCTAAGGGTAGTAGTGGTAAGGGGAGCTAAGGGTAGTAGTGGTAAGGGGAGCTAAGGGTAGTAGTTGTAAGGTTCGACCCAAGTTCCCGGAGCTGTCAAAGGCTTGGTGCTGGTCGTACTGAAACACCGAGGCAAGACTGGTCGTACTGAAACACCGAGGCAAGACTGGTCGTACTGAAACACCGAGGCAAGACTGGTCGTACTGAAACACCGAGGCAAGACTGGTCGTACCAGAGAAGTCAAGGGTACTGTTGCTGTAAATATCTTGAATGCGACGGTACGACCTTTAAGAATAGTACGACTCTTGAGCACGAAAGACGACCCTTAGGCATAACAGCTTTAACTCTGATCTGGTCACAGGCCAGACCATCATACCCAAGGGTCGCACGACCATCGTTCTCAAGGGTCGTACTACCTCGAACGACATATTATTATCACCACAACATCAAGAGAAATTATACCACCTCCCTCATCATCACTACCACACTTACCACAACGACTTTCCCTGCCACACCACCATACCTTCTCCTCCTCCTCCACATACACGACATACCCCACCACCACCTCCTCCTCCCCTCTCGGACGACCCCAATCAAGCACCCTTCGCTACACACAGCACAACACCGCCCAACTTTCGCTAATTTGGCGCTACTCTACAGGCTTCGGGAGTCAATGTTCTCTCTTGGCGCCTCCAGCAGATATGATACACTTTCCTATTGGTGTAAGTGTGAGGTATGTACTCACGCAAGGCACTTACTACACACAAACACGTATGATTAAATTCTACGGTTTTGATGCGAGGATCTGTGTTAAATTATGGCATTTTCTTTACGTGTTGTACCTTATTCTACGTTACCAGTGAATCTTAAAATCTATACTTACTATATAAGACGCTTGAGCGTTGTATATCTATTAACTGTTTCTCTATCTATTTATCTACGAAGCTGTCTAAGCATACATCTATTCGTCGGTGTATGAATGTATGTATGTGTATGTGTGTGTGTGTGTGTGTGTGTGTGTGTGTGTGTGTGTGTGTAAATTCGTCCATGTACCCATGAACCTGGTACAAACTTGGACTGATAGTCCTCTGACTATCTATCGACAACAGTAATTACCCACACTGCTGCAAACATTAGAAACCATAATACAACTCGTAGTGAAGGTTCCAAACGTGTGGTTTGTGGTGTCGATTCTGTGGTTCGTAGTTATATACCCAACGTTCTCTGTGTACAGTAGCTAGTGAGATGGGTCCTCGTCAAGACATCCCTCACTGGCTTAAGCAGGTCACTATGAGTTCATTGAGGTATGACTAAAAAGCACATCTTTATAAAGTGATGACAGTTCAGGTGTTTTCAAAAGATACGGTCAAGGAGAGAAGTAGATATCAGAATGGTCTGTCTTCGTGTGGCCAGACCCCACACATAAACTATGGGAAGCAACGGCCCGATGCGAGCTTCAGTGCGAGACACAAACGGCTCACAAGAGCAGTGACCAAAACAATACCTTTAGAACAAGTAGAGGACAGCAACGTCTAGACGGGCAGAAAGGAGAAGGTTGGAGAGAAGTGATGCAGGGGAACTAATGAGACGAAAGCCTCTTTTTTTTTCCAATAAGGTAAACAGAGTGGAGGATGAACCACCCCAGATGTGGGGACAATACTGGGACGAGTAAAACATCTCTTGATATGAAACAGCCTGCTCATAAGACAGATGATTACGGCACCTGTACAACACCCTTATTCATGGGAAGCATATTGTGTGATGTTGGTCAAGTAGCGTTACTAAGATAGAGTGGAGGATGTGGCTACTTGTAACATAGTTGATATTGCAGTAATCAATTGTGCTGCTATGAAAGTGAACAGAGGTAAATGAGTGAATTTAGATGACACAAAAAGAAATTGCCCTTTAGGGCAATTGAATCTAATAAGGGCATTGCTTCCTTAATTCGAGATGATGAACAGGTCCAAATAAAGACAGAAGATAAGTTCAGTGCGAGAAAAAGAACGAGTATAAAAGTGAGGAAGGGAAGAAGTGTGAGGTGATGTGCGGAATCACCAGCGTGAGTGTATACAGTGTTACACGTTGAAGAGAGATCATTCATGGAGAGAACGTGAGTGTATACAGTGTTACACGGTTGAAGAGAGATCATTCATGAAGAGAAGATAGAAAGTGACAGGAGAGAACCTTAAGGAACACCACCGTCAGTAGGGCAAGACGGGTAGGTCGCTACACCAGCGACTCCTACAGTGTAGGTAACCGTATCACTGGGTCACTGTAGATGTAGGTAATTATAAAACTGGGTTAGTGAGGCAGGTCTGAGTGTTGGGCGCGGTCCCACGTCTTGCTCCTCCTCGAACCCACGCCTTGCCAGGAAAGAAAACTTGCCGGAACAAAGTAGCACTCACGGGCGGCACGCGCGCCCGCACGAGCAGAGCGACGCGTGCTACGCTCTCCTCTCCGTCGCCGCACGCGACGCTAGGCACGTGCTGAGACACACCATGTTGAGGAGAGGGTGTGTGTGTGTGGCATATCTATCTACACACAGACACAGACAAACACACACACATTATGTACGTATATATATATATATATATATATATATATATATATATATATATATATATATATATATATATATTCCCATTTCCCATTTTTTTAGAAAGTTAATACATATATATATATATAAATATATATATATATATATATATATATATATATATATATATATATATATATATATATATATATATATATCTATATATATACCATGACGATGCGAACTATCATGAATATGAATAAAACGAATCAGTTCTCTTGGCTACAAGAGCATTTCATGTTCACATATCATTGAATTCTCCAGCAATTGTCTCCACATTTCTTCATAAACTCAGAACATTTGGCCTCCTTCCACCTGAACTCAAGAACATCAACACAATTTTCATTCTTTCCAGACTTTACTGATGCCTCGCCCGTCTGGTCTCCCACAACAGGTCTGATAGAGAAGGTGCAGAGGAGGAAGTGTGCGGTTAATCTTGGTCCATTCCACACCACTTATCAAGAGACGTTCAACACCCTGGTCCTCTCAGCTTTCCCCAATCATCTCTCCTGAACCTCATCCCACAGTTCGGAAACATTTACTACACCAACCTCGCCACCATCACCTCCTGCCACTAGCGATCCCTTGTTCCCAGAGTTGCAGTTCGGCACAAGAACTACATCGAGCTCATCCGATCTCCCACAGACACACAGGTACAAGAACAGCTTCATCTCATCCTTTGTGAACATCATCAATAATCAGTAGACTGGCAACCCAGCGTATATATGAACAAACTATTCAACTCCCATCATCTTTTCCAGCCCCACTGTCTATATTTTGTGCAGTTTCTCAGTACATTTTGTCCTTGGCTATAGTTAATGAAACTAATTATCATTATCATTACTGTCATTATCATTATTATTACTTCTACAACTACTTCTGTGATCATGAATGTTAGTTATTGTAATAGTGTTATCACTTATGATTATCATTAAACTCACATACACAGAGAAGTATGTTTATGATAACGAAGTACTGGATGAACGAAGGAGGCCGGATCTACACTATCGACCGACCCTGAAAACCAATATTCTAGAGACGTTCCATACATACCCAAACTCTACTTCTACATTTATGTTTAAGAAATAATGTTGACGGTTGAATTAACATTTGAGAATATTAGCGACTTTATAGGTTTACCTAACTTTTTCCCCCCCAAGGCAAAGTGCAACATTGATCTAAATATTTCTCTCCCTAACTTGACCTGCTATCCATGGCCATGGCTTAGCGAATCTCTTCCAGACTCCAACCCTGCATGAATGAACTGGGTTATGAGATCAAAAGTGAACTGTACTTCGAAAGACGCAACGACAGAACACCAAGAGGCCGTGATATGAAACTGAGCAAGAAACCTGTTAGAAGTGATCCCATATCATAAGAATAGTTCATGATTGGAATAAACAGAATGCTTTGACTGTGAAGTAAGTCTTCAACGTTATACGACTGAAGGACATGTCCAAGATATTCTGCCCCACGTGTGTACAACTCCCTTCCCCTCCTGTACTTTACAAATGGGTAATTACACACATATAGTGTACTTTGGACGGATACAAACGATCATTAAGCTGTTCTGTGGTTAACCATATTACTAACCTCCGCAGCTGTTGTCAAGTAATTAGCGATGCTAAGTACGTAATTAGGCAAGGCGTGATTAAAACAAGGTTTAGTGATGGTGTACATTTCGTTGTTCTTAGCTAAACAACCAAAAACAAGCTAATTGTTTGTTGAGTCATTATCCCCTTTGAACACGACGGTACGACCCTTGAGTTCGACGGTACGACCCTTGAGTTCGACACGGCCCTTGAATGGGACAGTATGACCCTTGGGCATCCTTTCATCAGACCTTTAGGGGTCAAGTCAGCGACCAGACCATCATACCCAAGGGTCGTATCCTCGTGCGAAGTGGTCGTACCATCGTAATTATGGTCGTACTCAAGGCGCTAAGTGTTCTCTATCTTCCATGAGAACAACTGTATCATTTACGTTTGACGGATTTCCTGTAACAATATCTTACACACGCCCACTACGCTCTACACACACTGGACTTTGTCCTACTTAAAAGGACGTACTGTATAACGTAAACAAACAAGATGGCGGCCATATAAAGGCAGATGTTAAACCACGTGTCTATGAGGTGCGTGTGAAACACCGTTATTTTCACCCTTGTGCCCCCTTATCACAGAGGCAATAACCCAGTAAAGTCATGCTCATTCACCCTACCAGGTGGGAAGACATCCTTATGCATTGGTGATATAAGGTCTGATTTTCCCACCTCTCTCTGCTTTTCAAGGTCCATCGGCTTGATTAATTGAAGACGATGATGGATAAACTATATCAATGGAAAGCCGACCTGGCCATCATCACTGGAGAAAAGGGTAAGGGGTAGTGAGGCTAAGGGGAAGGGGTGATTAGGGGGTAAAGGGAAGCTGTTATTGTCTTCTCTCTTCATCCCTTTATCAAAACCATTATCATGCGTCTCCGCTCGTACCGGGCGTACCTTGGACTGGGTGTACCGGGCGTACCTTGGACTGGGTGTACCGGG
>NC_092295.1:3702735-3707735 GCF_036320965.1 Panulirus ornatus
CTAACACACAGCACCAAGTATCTAACACAAGAATACCCTGTGGCTCAACCACTAACACACAACACCAAATATCTAACACAAGAATACCCTGTGGCTTTCATGATCACATTAGAACTGTCCCAAGTATGTGATTCCGTCGTCTGTTCATTGTACGACATCACTAGACAAAACCGGTTGTTAGACCCTAACACTAATTATGTTCGGAAACGCCAGCCCTTGACCTTTTGTGTCTTTTAAAAAAAGAACAGGAAATATGTATATGTTGTTGGTAGAATATCACTAAGGGGAAAAAAAAAACACTGGCTACTGGTAAGTTCTTGCCGGTTCGTGGTCAATGGTTAATACCACATAGTCTGTCCGTCTTATGTCTCTCTACCAGAGAGAGAGAGAGAGAGAGAGAGAGAGAGAGAGAGAGAGAGTAAACCGGGTTGCGTGTCTAAACATGAACTGGGAAGAAAATTCCCTTTGACACGACTCCATAAAAAGAGAAAGTCACCTTCGTCGACAAGTTGCAGGTGAGTGAAGTGCGCATGACATGACCACATCAGAGGAGAAATGCACGTCTGTTATGCCACACTGTCAGTGGAAACGTTAGCACAATACGATGATTGGGCGTGACCTAACGACCCGCTCGTATAGCACGACACCGAGTGTGGTGATTACCGTTCCTCTCCCTGATACTGGTAGACGCCCTGGCAGAACCCTGCCTCTACCATCTTCCACAACAGAACCAAAACAACGAAGACGAAAAGGCATTTGCGTAGTCTGGCGCCATCCTGGTCGAGGCCACAATTAAACAAACTTTACAACCGCGAAGAACTCATCTTATATTGACAATGTCTGGTGGAAGGATCACATACACGGCCTCGCATTAGCCCTACGCTCAACTGCCCAGCGCAGCCGCAAGATCGTATAAAATAACGAAAGTTTCCGGCAAGTTGCGCGCGCAGGTGAAGACGAGGTCGCTCAAGCAGGTCGCCCAAGTTTGAATTTTGCGCGCCAAGCCTGACCACAAACGATCATTTAGTGGTCGTTAGTGGCGCGTCAAACTGTTCATACTTTGTAGCTTGTCTATTGTGTATCTAAACCTACCAAGTAACATGCGTTACACCTCACATAAACTGGTGACTGACAGCCTCTGGGGGAACTGCCATGCAAGAAATGAATCATAATTCTTTCATGACCAAAGAAGACGATAATTAAGGATACAACTTTCTTCGATTTTAAAAGTTGAAACGAAAAAAAAAGAACTTTTAAACTAAAGAAGGAACGTATCGACCCACGCCTTGCTTCGCCCCGCGCCCACAGGCCTTCAAAAAGCATCGTTAAGTCTCACGGAATCACCCGAACCCTCACACAGACACATTAACATCTAAACTCTGCCTGAGCAAAAACAAAGAGTTTCCAGACACCGGTCCCACCTGGCGTGGGGCAGCAGCAGCAGTTCCTCTCTACCTCAAAGAACAATTTTCAAAAATTTAAACCCCACGCCGCCGTTAGGATCGCCAGGGCGTGATGCGCATGGCCACCGTCAGGTGTCGCGAAACTGGCGATCAATGACGGTGTGTATAGCCAGTTTATAACGTGCACTCCGGGAAGGGTAATTAAAGAGCACCAAGAGCACGTGGCATGAGGGAGGGGAGGCGGAGGTGTGTTGGCAGAGGTGGAGGCATGTTGGCAGGGGAGGGAGGAAGGAGGAGAGGCTGGCAGCTACCAGCAAACACTGTACGGTCGTTACTGACTCCAAGGGTCAGGCAGGGAGGCAGGGAGGCAGGGAGGCCGCCCTTGTAACGAAGTCATCGTAGCGTCGAGGTCCCTGTGTGGCCTCACTGCCTCTAGGGGGGGGGGGCGGGGGGGAGGAAGGGGGACGTGAGGGCGAGGGGAGGGTGGGGGACGTATGACATATACTGTGGTCACTGGAGTGGGAGGGGGAGTGCGTCGTGGGACATGTCACGCCAAGTGGGAGTAGTGGGAGATAAGGTGGTGGTGGGGAGAGAGAGAGAGAGAGAGAGAGAGAGAGAGAGAGAGAGAGAGAGAGAGAGAGAGAGAGAGAGAGAGAGAGAGGTGGTGGAAGAGATGTCACGACACAGATCTTGGTGAGTAACGGAGTTTGGGAGGGGAGGGGGTTACGCTACGGTGAGGGGGAGGGGGAGGGGGAAGGGGGAGGGAAGGGGGAGGGGGAGGGGAGGGGGAAGGGGGAGGGGGAGGATGACTCGAGGATAAACACCTGAGGACGTGACGTCACACACTACAGCGACCATCAAGGTTCAGATCAAAGGCTAAGGGTCGTCCGGTCATGCTCAAGATATCATTAACCACAGCTTCAGAAACACCACGATTGAATAACCTCACAATCAACCAACACAATTGAATGACCTCACAATCAACCAACACAATTGAATAACCTCACAATCAACCAACACAATCAACCAACACAATCAACCAACACAATCTGCATCATAGAATTCACCAACATATCGAACTAGAATAATTCCTGAGAACAAAGTCTCTTAAAAAGTTTAAGAATGTTGGCATTTTAGACTCACCAAGTGTTGACCTCATATTCAGCCATGTACGGGAATCACCAAACCTTCCCTAATGATCCATTCATCAAAATGAATCAGTGTTCTGCTGTAGTCTCCATGCTCGAGCATAAGTTTAAGGCCAGGGATATAATACCTTCCTGACTTAGAAATGTTGAAGTGATGCCCACAGCCATCTTATATACCCTCCGTGTCAGTGTTGCTGGTCACTCATCATAACTAAACTACCGGAATGCATCGTAATAGCCAGCATTCATCAGGCTTCTATCTTTACTTCTGTTCCCATCTTCGTCTTGTCGTATCTTCCATCGTCTCATTACGAATCGTACATTCTCCTGTTCCCATCTTCGTCTTGTCGTATCTTCCATCGTCTCATTTTACGAATCGTACATTCTCCTGCACAAGTACGTTGTTTACATCTGCAACATTTAAACGTAAACATGAAAACCCGCTCGAAGCTCCGGCTGTTTGGGTTGACAATAAGGCTGTTAACGGTCACATCTGGGCTGTTTTGGGAGAGTTCCCGTCACTCTGGTTGGCTGTCTGAGAGTGTTCCCGTCACTCACGCTCTTCGGGAGGATCTACCGTCACTCAGGAGTCGTCCTATCAATCACGGGAGTTTGGGAATATCTCCTTCACTCCGGAGTGTCAGCGTCCCTCAGTGATGAAGACCACTGGAGCGATGGTTCACGTGCTCCTGCTGCTGCTGGAGCCGCCCTCCGCCCCTTCCCACCGCTGCTGGGCGGCCAGAGGGAGGCTGAGGTGGGTGGCGGCCGCCCTCCGCCCCTTCCTACCGCTGCTGGGTGGCCAGAGGGAGGCTGAGGTGGGTGGCGGCCGCCCTCCGCCCCTTCCTACCGCTGCTGGGCGGCCAGAGGGAGGCTGAGGTGGGTGGCGGCCGCCCTCCGGTCCTTCCCACCGCTGCTGGGCGGCCAGAGGGAGGCTGGCAGGTGTGGCGCCGGCGGTGGGCCGTGGCGAGCCCACTCCTGCTGCGTCCGCCCCTGCTGCTCCTGCTGTCTCTGCTGCCCCTGCTGCCTCTTCTTCTGCTCCTGCTGCCTCTGCTGCCTCTCCTTCTGCTCCTCCTGCTGCCTCTCCTTCTGCTCCTCCTGCTGCCTCTCCTTCTGCTCCTCCTGCTGGCTCTCCTTCTGCTCCTGCTGCCTCTGCTGCCTCTCCTGCTTCTGCTACTCATGCGGCATCTATTCTACTGTTGCTACAGGGTTGCAAGTTGTTGCTACTGTCTCTGGCCTTCCTGCAGCTCCTGTTGCTCGCTGTTGTGGATGCTGCTGATCCTGTGGTGGGGTTCCTTCTTGCCTCACCCCTCGACAGCACTGCTGACCTGCCCTGCCGGGAATCGACCCCTTGGTCACAGTTTATAATGATCGTTAACCTTATCATAGTTATGTATTGGTTTCTTTAGCCGTACCGTCGTGTTCAAGGGTCGTACCGTCTTGTTCAAGGATCGTACCGTTGTGCTCAAGGGTCGTACCGTCGTGCTCAAGGATCGTACCGTCGTGTTCAAGGATCGTACCGTCGTGCTCAAGGGTCGTACCGTCGTGCTCAAGGATCGTACCGTCGTGCTCAAGGGTCGTACCGTCGTGCTCAAGGATCGTACCGTCGTGCTCAAGGGTCGTACCATCGTGCTCAAGGGTCGTACCGTCGTGCTCAAGGATCGTACCGTCGTGCTCAAGGGTCGTACCGTCGTGCTCAAGGATCGTACCGTCGTGCTCAAGGGTCGTACCGTCGTGCTCAAGGGTCGTACCGTCGTGCTCAAGGGTCGTACCGTCGTGCTCAAGGGTCGTACCGTCGTGCTCCAGGGTCGTACCGTCGTGCTCCTGTGGTTAATCACAAAGAATTTCCTCGATGCTCCTACATAAACTCTTTCTCTTCATCAGCCTGCTGATGCTTATTTACCAACAGTTCCATACACACAAACTCTCGTGACCATATAAGTGCTCGTTTTGCGGCTGAGAATTCAAGCACTTCTGGTAACACTGGCCTCGTGGTCAGAGGGCGTGAAGCTCTGGCAACACTGGGCAGGTGATCCGGACCCTATAACGACCTCAACCACCATCTGCCGCCCAACGATCGTTAGCCTCCCCGCTCCAGGGATTACGCCCCGTTAATAAGCTGGAGGTAAATATGACAAGGTTATGTCTTCACGGCTGTCAGCTCGTTAAGGTCCCTCAACTGCCATTTCACCTGGGCATTAACTACAGGGCCTTCTGAGGTGATGGTCTGGGCTGACTGAACAAGGCAGTTCGACGGAGGGCCGAGGGCTATTGGGTGACCTAGCGATGGTTAGGATGTTGGTGCAGGTCTGTGGGGTTTGGTGGACTTTTATTGTACCTCGTGTTGAGTGTAGCTGGGAGGGGAGGTGAGAGGAAGGGAGAGAGAGGGAGAGAGAGAGAGAGAGAGAGAGAGAGAGAGAGGAGGGGAGAGAAGAGAGAGGAGGGGAGATGT
>NC_092295.1:3712735-3805235 GCF_036320965.1 Panulirus ornatus
GGATGCGTGACGCGCTCCTTGAGCAGTGGAACAAATTGTTACACAGTCTTCGGTTATCATCTGGGGCAATGGCGTGACGTATCATAATTACCAGGGACGTCCTCCCATAATTATCAAAAGTAATTATCAGATTAATGATTCACGTTTAGTTTTCTCCCGAATATCACCAAAAAGCAGCTGGGCTCAATACAAACTTTCTCTAACCATTACAGTTAAGATCCTCTGTAATCACCGGAGGTAACTACTCTAGACTTAATTGCGAAGACGATATCTTTTTTTTGGGATAATCTACGCCACGTTCACCTATCTATATAGTCCCAATCTAATCCCTACTCTCTTCCTGTATAATCACGAAGCTCTCTCCGATAATTTACGGTATCCAAGTGCTCACAAATTATACCAAAATGTTGCCTATAATCGTTACGGTAGCTATGTTGATAATTTGTATAATCTCAGATAACCAAATGTCAGGCTAACTATCAATGTAATGGTACCATCTCCTGCTGGTGTTACAGATGACACGGTCTTGCAAAGTATAGTGAATTACCAATGATACGGGAGAGAGAGAGAGAGAGAGAGAGAGAGAGAGAGAGAGAGAGAGAGAGAGAGAGAGAGAGAGAGAGAGAGAGAGAGAGAGAGACGTACGAGACCTTGTGACAAGATGAATAAACTCTTCTGAATAATTCTTTAGTCCCGAATCTTTAAGCTGTCGACGGATGCAAGAATAAGCTTATCTCTCCGATGAAACAGCTGACCAAGCTTATCTTATCCGACTGAGAACCCGTGGGGCGTAACAAAAGACCACAGTTGCTGGTGATCTTACTGATGTAATCGTGGTATGATCACTTGATTATGTGATCTTAGTCCCTCAAGCAACGCCATGGGTCAAATAATTCATTATACAACATTGCGAAATAAAAGCTGTAGCCAGTGATCTTAATAGAAATGACTTATATCAAGTGTGATTTTAGAAGCAGCAGATGTTATTAACAGTGGCACTACCATGTCAGGAGCTGGTGATGTTAACAATGGCAATAATATTTCTATGTCGAGTGATCTTACATCGCGTGTGCGCTGCTTTCGGCTTTTGGAGATGCAGGTTATCTCCAATAGCACCCACGTGACTCACACAGCTCCAAGGGCATTCATTACCTTACCCATTGTGCTGGTCTAACCTTGCGAGTTCATCGCCCAAGACAGTCACACACAGAAAGGATACATTCCTCTGTGTTATAGAGACAAAGAAGCGACAAAGTCAGTGCGGTAAAGCCTTTCTTATCCGAAGCTCTGTTAACCGGATTCTTCAGAAATGAAAAGATTTTCGCAAGAGACTTTTCCAAAAAAGTCTTTGTTTTTGATTAGGTGATTTTTCCCCCACCCAAAAACCCAGATCATCTAAAAAGAATTTAGGTTAATTTTCTTTTCGGTTAATAGAGGTCAAACATATGCGATCCTTTCGTAAAAACCGAGACATTACGACTGTAAACTGAAAAACGTGGATTTCATGGCTTGTTCGGTTAAGGGAAGAAAAATCCGACCCCAAAATCCCACTTGACCAAAACGACTTTGAAGGAACTATATCGAGTAAGACAAGTTTTACTCTACTTTAAACTTAATTATGATGCATACACCATAACGTAAGATACAGTGTAATGCCATGGTCTTGCCGCGTCTATACAGCAAAATACAATAGCACACTAAAAAAGCAAAATTTTCAAAAAACGTGTCAGCTCAAGCCTAAGATGCAAAAAACTTTAAGGGAAGCTGCATCCGTCCAGCTTTAAGCATCAGGGAAAAGCTTAATGACCTTACTTGCGTATCCAGTACCTTGCAGTGTATCTAAGGTTGGAGGGGGTCATATAGGCCTTAAAAGTTAACGCTGGAGAGTCACATGTGTGCTAAACCTCAGGTGGAGGGTTACATGTGTAGCACATCAATCGACATATTTTTGAATCTCGTGCACTCCTCTTATGACGGGAATGCTTTTACATCAAGTATGTAAACCACCAGAACCGTAATTTTCAATAAGCCAAGAAGTTTCGAATAATACGATCAGACAACAAGAAAGAAAAAGTGATTCTTATGTGTTTTTTAAGTTAGTAAGTCTTCGTCCGTTGGCTGTAGCCTGGAAGTGGCTGGAAAACCGAAATTATTAGTAAGCTTTCGACACTGAATCATTCACTAACTTCAGGATGATCTATGTTATAGATCCATGATCTCTTGTTCTAATGGGTTCTTATGGCCAAATGCCAACAGGCGACAGCCAATCAAGACACCAGAAACTCCCTAATAGGCACAATTATCTGTCCAAGACGCTAATGTCTATCAGAGAAGACAATCCATTAAAGACACTGTAATGTATCATCACTGGACAATCAGTTCTGTGGATGAAGTCAAAAATAACACGAATTTAATATTTTCTTTCAGATATTGTGTAATTCCTTATAATGAAATTATAAACTTCATAGAGTTCGTAGCCAAGGAAAAGATGGAACGAAATTCCTTTAGCTTCTTAATATGAAAGTAAAGTCCTGGAATAGTTACTTCTAATTCCACCTGCGTGTTGAGGAACAGTTACGCTAACTTCTAAAAGTCGACAATAGACTGACTAAATTTTTCGTGGGGATAATTTTGGTGGTATGGTGGTATCTATAGATATTTAATTTCCATCACTAACTCCTGATGGCAACTGTATAGCACCAGTATCTAAGTGTATTATTGTATCTTCTTGTCGTTTAACAGAAAAAAATTCGTAGAATCATGAGACTGAAAGACACTGTATAATCAGTTGCACTCAATTGCTATGGCTGAATGACTCTTCTGTGATTATAATGTACGCCACAATCATAAACCATCATTAAAACCATTACATACAATCATAAACCATCATTAAAACCATTACATACAATCATAAACCATCATTAAAACCATTACATACAATCATCTGTTCCTATGTGTGTCTACGCCACCGACCACAAGATAGTGTGGAGCGCTGCCACACTCGTCTCTCTGTCGTACTTCCCCTGGTAATGGTCGTGACCCACTAACAAACAATCTCTTTTGGGCGTCGTTCCAACTTGGCGCGCAATCTTTCCCGCCAAAACTTCCTGGCGCGTGCGCCGTCCGCGTCTCACGAGGGTTGCCTAATGTCCCGTGAACACACGGCTGCCACATGCCGCCACAAACAGCCTGGGGGAACGATGGAACGGTCCGGGGGAAGGGGAGGGATGGGTGATAGGATGGGCCAAGGCGATGTCCTACGACCCGCGACGAGCATCTTTATGTATGTTTTCTTTCTAATTTGTCTGAGATAACTTGGATAGTTCAGCTCCCTAATGGTATCAAAATACTGCAAGAACATTAAGACTGAAATGTACCAAACGTTTATAAATGAATCTGAGGAAATCGACCAGAATTTTCATGGTGAGAATTGTGGATATCTCCGATGGTTAAGGATGAACAGCTGGGTGTGGCCTTGAGCCGACTACTCTGTCCAAGACTCGAACCCGGGTCTATAAGGTTCATCGGTCGCGATACATTCAAACACGCACACAGACGCACACACACACACACACGCTCTCCTCCAACTCCATGATAAATAAATCTGGAATCTATTCAGTTGGCTAAGTCTGGCGTCTTGTGACCTTAACGACACAAAGGTCAATTACGGTGACCTTTCAGGCTTCCGGAGTTTTACTGGGGGTCAGCTTTGACCTGGGAAAATAGCCTGAGGTTGATGTCATCCAACAATTTCCTTATCTTCCAGCCACAGTTGATGGAACAGCCTCTCTTTTTCCATCAACAGCAGCTGATGGAGCAGGCCTTCTTTCCCTTCAACTTCACCGTGATGGAACAGTGCCTTCCCTTTAACTTCAGGCCATGGAATGTTTCCTTCCCTTCAACTGCAGTTGATGGATAGATCCTTCTCTATCTTCAACTTCAGCCGATGGAACATTCCCATCCCTTTAATCTCACTTGATGGAACGGGTCCCTTCCCGGCGACGCTTTGGATAGGAATAACACACGTGAGTCTCAGGTTTGACTCAGACTCATGTACTTTACTCAACATGAAGTTATCATTCACGTGCGAAAACAGGTGTCTGTGAGTCAGGTGGCAAACCTGTAGGTACGGCAGCGTGTAGGTGAAGCTCCGTATGTGTCACCTGGACGAGGGCATCAGAGAGGGTAGGGGAGGAGGTTAGGTTCACCTTTCCTGTAAGGGGAACATAGAGGTCACCTACAAGTGACGTAACAAGACGCGCGTTAAATCCATCCAGTGTTATGCAGTCCCAAGTATATTTCACTTTTTGTCAACAAATTTCGTTTTTTTTTTTTCTTTTACTTTCCAGTTTGTATCATTATCAAAATTGAGTCTCATCTGTGTGAGGAGCAACATGTGAAACACGAAACGGGCGAGAGGGAATCACAAACACTAACATGAAACAGCAGCAGTGAAGGACCTGAAACGCTGTCCCCTCCCCCCCGAAACTGTACCTGAGACACGGTTCGTGTTTACGTCACGTACGAAGACGTGACCCCTGACGTCACGTTAATACTTCATGATATTTTCCCTCCAAAGTGACAGTGTTACCAACGTAGAGGGGAGGGGGAAGACCTTGGACACAGGCAGCTGCGTGTTGGCAATACTGCCCGCCTTCCTCTTCCCCCCCTCCCCCCCAAACTCGACCAGGGTGGAAGTGTTGGAGTGGATGGTGGGGGGGGGGAGGGGTGAGGGTGGATGATGGAGGGAAGTGGAGGGAAGGATGATGCTTAGTAAGATGGAGGGTATGATGGGTGAAGAGAGAGAGAGAGAGAGAGAGAGAGAGAGAGAGAGAGAGAGAGAGAGAGAGAGAGAGAGAGAGAGAGAGAGAGAGAGAGAGAGAGAGAGAGAGAGAGAGATGGTGGGATATAGAGGGAGAGTACAAGAAAAAGAAAGAAAAAAAGGATAGGAAAGGAGGGCGGACGAACGGGAAAGGATGGAAAAGGATAGGGGAAATGATGGGATAGAGTGAGGGAGAGATGGGAAAGGACAGAGGATGTATGGGATAATGTTACAGACTACCAACCTAGACGGAAGTAAGCACAAGGAAGGCGGCTGGGATAATCTCACCGTGGGTGGGGACAACCCAACCCAGCTACAAAAGGGTACATCGACACGCGTCGTCTGTACCCTCACTGTAGGATGGATCAACCCCACGTCGACCGCTGAGGGGCGTCTGTTGACCAGGGCCTCGAAAAGGTGTCTGTGGATCAGACTCTGTATCGCATGTATGTATATATCAAGAGAACGAGCGGAAAGATGAGGACACAGAGGCGTCAACGTGTAAGATATTTCGTCGCCAAAGATGATGGGAGTCATTTCTCGGTGATGAACATCATAGAAAACGAAGAACATTTCTTGAAATTCTTTTTTCCCCCACTCAGTCCTGGACAGCCATGGAAAAGTCTTTCAGATTTGTCAGTGCAAAGCGGAGGGGTCCAGCTCCCCTCCCTGTCTACTACCCAGCATCCGACAGTGTCGCTTCCCTCCCTCCTCGACCTTAGTACCCTTTCCCTTCGATACTCCCTCCCTTTTCAACACCCTCTCCCTCCCCCTCGTCAACACCCACCCCTACCTCAACCCAACCCTTTCCTCCCCTTCAGATCCCCCATCTCCCCCTACCGCCTCCCGGGGATGTGGTGAGACCTGCGGTTTTCATCCCGCAGTTTTCACAGAAATCCGCGAAGGTCTAAAGTCGCACCGAGATGGAGAGAGAATAGCGAGGAGACCCAGTTCGACCGCACGTATCCTGATGGGGTTTTGTGCCGCCGCTCGGGTCTTGAGAACGCGAACAAGGAGCGGAAATTAATGGTGGATGTGAACGATTACCCTGGAGGGACGGGGAAGTTCGTGCAGGATGTGAATAAGAAGAATATTGTGTTTATACATTGTGGCTGATGTGAACCAGGCCTCGAGCCCCCCTCGAGGTCAAACAAGATACTGATTCCGGGGATTTAAGTGAAAAAGAATGAAAGTAGAGCGATCTACATATGAGCGAACATGAGTGTGGCAGTGTGTGTAAGGATGTAAGCCTCAGTATGATTAGACACGAGTGTTAAAAACAAGATTAAGGATCAGGTGTGTCTGAGCGAACTCCTGAATTAGATATATGTGAACAAGGATGGTTGTGTTGGTGTATGTGAGGGAGACTATGAAAGATGGGTGTTTGTGTGAGGCAGATTATGAAGAAGGAGGTGTGTGTGAGCAAGACAGTGAATACGTTGGCGTATGTCAGCGATACAACGATACGGAGGTGTATTTCGAAAGGAATCTATCTCTGAAGATATACTGGAATCTCTTTGTGAAGATATACTGGAATCTACCTGTGAAGATATAGTGGAATTAGAATCTTAATAGAAAGTGGTTGTGAATCTATCTGTAAAGATATAGTGGAATTAGAATCTATCTGTGAAGATATAGTGGAATCACAATCTATTTGTGAAGATATAGTGGAATCAGAATCTATCTGTGAAGATATAGTGGAATCAGAATCTTAATAGAAAGTGGTTGTGAATCTATCTGTGAAGATATAGTGGAATTAGAATCTATCTGTGAAGATATAGTGGAATCAGAATCTATCTGTGAAGATATACTGAAATCAGAATCTTAATAGAAAGTGGTTTTGAATCTCAGTTCTTCTCAAGAAAATGTCTGTGAAACCCCAGTCTCCTTGTGAACATAGTCTGTGAAACAGACTCTTGTTACATATATGCATTTAAAATTGAAGACAGAAAAATACCAACGACACAAACATTCCATTAATGTTTAGCGAGTTTTTCCATTTTTCACAAACCTCCGAATTGTCAATGACTTTCTGACAGGTGGAGTCCAACAGTCCTTCAAAGTTATGACTGCTCAGTACAGTCATAGGAATTTGCTTGAACTTCATATATATATATATATATATATATATATATATATATATATATATATATATATATATATATGTTTACCAAATAGCGTCCTAGCTTCGTCTCTTCGATGTATATCAACTGACTGTTATATTTCTCTCTTGTGTCTTCCCTGATGATGTGATTATTACACGAAAGTGCACTTGGGACCTTTTCGTGTTTCATTTTCCCCCGTGGACTCATAGGAATATATATATATATATATATATATATATATATATATATATATATATATATATATATATATATATATATATATATATAACACCGGCATAATCAGTACATCCTCTTTCTTTGACGACATTTGTTATATTAAGACAGTCCTGCGCCCCCCAAAAAAACTATTCTTAAAACAATACAACACAAAAAGACCCTAATTTCTATTGTGTAAGAGAACTTTTGTCTTGGCCAGGCTAACAGCTTCCCCGACACACACACACACACACACACACACACACACACAGGAATGTGTAGAGATAAAAAGAAAGGAAGGTGTGTATAACGGCCTGCGGGCGTGCGGGCGGGCGTGCGCTTGTGGGAGATGGCGTGTAGTGGGCGCGCGCGCGGACGTTGCGTGACCTTCTCGAGAAAGGAACTATCGTGGAGGAACACCTGTCGGACCCCGGTCAAGGGGAGGGGAACCTGTCGGACCCCGGTCAAGGGGAGGAACACCTGTCGGACCCCGGTCAAGGGGAGGGGAACCTGTCGGACCCCGGTCGTCAGGCGGGGAGGGGAACCTGTCGGACCCCGGTCAAGGGGAGGGGAACCTGTCGGACCCCGGTCAAGGGGAGGGGAACCTGTCGGACCTCGGTCAAGGGGAGGGGAACCTGTCGGACCTCGGTCGTCAGGCGGGAAGGGGAACCTGTCGGATCCCGGTCGTCAGGCGGGGAGGGGAACCTGTCGGACCCCGGTCAAGGGGAGGGGAACCTGTCGGACCCCGGTCAAGGGGAGGGGAACCTGTCGGACCTCGGTCGTCAGGCGGGGAGGGGAACCTGTCGGACCCCGGTCGTCAGGCGGGGAGGGGAACCTGTCGGACCCCAGTCGTCAGGCGGGGAGGGGAACCTGTCGGACCCCAGTCGTCAGGCGGGGAGGGGAACCTGTCGGACCCCAGTCGTCAGGCGGGGAGGGGAACCTGTCGGACCTCGGTCGTCAGGCGGGGAGGGGAACCTGTCGGACCTCGGTCGTCAGGCGGGGAGGGGAACCTGTCGGACCCCAGTCGTCAGGCGGGGAGGGGAACCTGTCGGACCCCAGTCGTCAGGCGGGGAGGGGAACCTGTCGGACCCCGGTCGTCAGGCGGGGAGGGGAACCTGTCGGACCCCGGTCAAGGGGAGGGGAACCTGTCGGACCCCGGTCAAGGGGAGGGGAACCTGTCGGACCTCGGTCGTCAGGCGGGGAGGGGAACCTGTCGGACCTCGGTCGTCAGGCGGGGTGGGGAACCTGTCGGACCTCGGTCGTCAGGCGGGGAGGGGAACCTGTCGGACCTCGGTCGTCAGGCGGGGAGGGGAACCTGTCGGACCCCGGTCGTCAGGCGGGGAGGGGAACCTGTCGGACCCCAGTCGTCAGGCGGGGAGGGGAACCTGTCGGACCCCGGTCGTCAGGCGGGGAGGGGAACCTGTCGGACCCCAGTCGTCAGGCGGGGAGGGGAACCTGTCGGACCCCAGTCGTCAGGCGGGGAGGGGAACCTGTCGGACCCCGGTCGTCAGGCGGGGAGGGGAACCTGTCGGACCCCGGTCGTCAGGCGGGGAGGGGAACCTGTCGGACCCCAGTCGTCAGGCGGGGAGGGGAACCTGTCGGACCCCAGTCGTCAGGCGGGGAGGGGAACCTGTCGGACCCCGGTCGTCAGGCGGGGAGGGGAACCTGTCGGACCCCAGTCGTCAGGCGGGGAGGGGAACCTGTCGGACCCCGGTCGTCAGGCGGGGAGGGGAACCTGTCGGACCCCAGTCGTCAGGCGGGGAGGGGAACCTGTCGGACCCCGGTCGTCAGGCGGGGAGGGGAACCTGTCGGACCCCGGGCGGCAACAAGTGGCCGACCGCACGCCTCCGCTCACGCAAAGGTCGAATCTTTGCTGCTATTTCCAGCTCAGGCTTCGACCTTAATATTTCAGGCGCAAAATATTTCTAGCAATTTATAAGAGAGAGAGAGAGAGAGAGAGAGAGAGAGAGAGAGAGAGAGAGAGAGAGAGAGAGAGAGAGAGAGAGAGAGAGAGAGAGAGAGAGAGAGAGAGAGAGAGAGAATGTACCATTTTTATTCGAGTCATGTCTGCGGTAGGCCAACTGTTTCTGTCAAGCTTTCATATTTATAGACTGAAGAAGAATAAAAGTTGACAGGTTGAAGAAGAATTATCCAATATTTTCGATATATTCAAAATTTCGTTATCATATGTCACTAACGTGCACATGCTTACCTAGTATCTTACATGGCTCAGCCATAAACACAGCCATGTCACACACCGTTCCACGTTCCTAGCATGGTTCAGCCATTCATTAAACACACAAGATCGTCCACAGGTCATCACAATCCCCTAAACCATTGATATCTAACTACCCATTTCTTCAACGGTATACCTCCAAAGAGCAATTACTTTCATTGCTAATAATATGAACTGGTCAGTAACATTCTAGACAAACAAGAAAAAATACACATTCCTAGCGTCATCTTCCAGAAAAAGATTCGCACAGTTTTTGTACTTTGGATTTTTTTTTCCTCACCCAATACCTGTCCAGGTGTACAGATATGGCATGTAAAGCCCATGTTGCTCTCACGAGGGTCCACTAATCCTTTCCCCACGACTTGCCAGAACCCTACCTCACGCCTTCCTAATTATGCTAAGCATCCTTATCCTCTTTCACGGCTGCAACCACTTGTATTCCCCCACTACCTTGACACACCTGGGTGACCTCTGTCCTCCGCCAGGTCATGTGGCATAGACACCATGGCCATGGCCAGTCAACCACAGTTTACACTCTAATCTTTAATCTTTCGTTCCAGTCACGTTCATACTTTCTGCTTCTCCAGGTTATATCAAATGCCTCTCTCTATCTTTCTTAATGTATTTTCACTCCTCATCACATTTCTACGCTGACCATCATGTCGCCTTCTTTTTTAACAATAACCGTAATTTGTTCTCTAGATATTCTTTACACTTGACATCTACGTAGCGATGTAATATTCTCTCGCTAAACACTTCACTCTTCACATACTTCTTGTATCAACCTCCTTCCAAGATATGACACGGAATCAGTGCGATATCAGAGGACAAAGCGCTGACCAATGGGCGAACCAGGGAATATGAAGCAGTCAACGTAAACCATGGAATAGTGTGTAGTGGCTGACAGTGAATGGTGGGCACTGGTTACAATACATTATCTTCAATACCCAGAGAAAGGATACGTGCATACGAGGCCATTCTTCGTCTGTTCCTAATGTACCTCGTTAAGGTAGGTGATGCCATTAGGGGGATTCAAAGATCAATAACTACCAATAACATTCTCATTACTAATACATTTCTTACTATCATCAACAACATTACATTAAGCAGAAAGATTCACAAGGTCAAGCAGACCTCTCCTCTTTGTCGACGTCATCTGGGTTTACGTGGTGACTTCACGCATTCGCAAAAATATCCAAAATTATATAATTCATACCAAAACCTTTTTCCTTTTAACACATTCGATGTTTCTGTATAGTGTAAGTGCTAGAATAATACATACCGTTACGTATCAAACTGCACTGTTTGAAGCATTTTTCTCGCCTTAATGACGAATTAGAACAGTCTGTGTGTTTACTCCGTTCCTGAAGAATCTACTGTGAATTTATTAAGATCATGTAAGTCCGTCGAGCTTAACAGTGCATTCCTCTTTCCTTAGTAGGAAATGTTTTAATACTTTACTAAAATAATAACTCTGGAGGCTTCAAAAAAGGTAAAGCAATGAAACTTTGCATAATTTCACAGTAGGGTAAATAATAGATATGATTCACAGTGGAAATTCTGTTGGAATTACCTTTAAATTGCCAATGAATGTCTTAACAAGCGTAACACAGAAGAAAAGTATGTGAGGCGGACAGAGGGAATATCTAATGAGTTAATCCTTTTACTTGAATATCTTAATAGTCCTCTCACTCCCTGCCTCTCTCTCTTAGTATTCCTCACACTCCCTCCCTCTCTTAATATTCCTTTCACTCCCTCCCTCTCTCTCTTAGTATTCCTCTCTTCCTCCCTCCCTCCCTCTCTCCCAGAGCCCCACCAATCTCCATCCCAATGTACCTCCTCACGCCCCCCCCCACCGCACTGGAGCCCCCAAACTGACCCCTTGTGCTCCCCCCTAGGAACTCATCCCCACCCTCTGCTACCCCCTCAACCCCCACGTTACCATGTAAACACTCACTTTTGTTAACATTTATGGATTGTTTATCAGAAGTTCTTTAAGGCAAAAGGGAAGAGGGTTCTGCCTGAGGGCGGAATACAATTCCTCAGAAAGGATTCCTGTGTCACGTTATTGCTGCAGTAGCTTTCATTTGTCGTTAATCAATTACTTCAAAGGCAAAAAAAAAAAAAAGCGAAATACTTTTTTCCGAAGGTATAGTTGTAAGTGATTATGTTTGTGTCTTTAGAGTTAACAAGGTAGTTAGAGATTCAGAAGAGCACATGCCCTAAGCTGTGTATATGTGTGGCAGATGTGGTGTGGCGTGTTGTGTGTGTGTGTGTGTGTGTGTGTGTGTGTGTGTGTGTGTGTGTGTGTGTGTGTGTGTGTGTGGTGGTTGTGGTGGCAGTGGTGGTGGAGGGCGAGTTAGTGCGGCTAATAAGAGGTAATGTATGGAGGGGACACAGCTGGAGCAGCTGGTGCCAGACCACTGGCTACCACCTGTAGTGCTTCTCTAATGTCTTCCCGCTGCACGATACCCATACTCCTGCTCCGATATATATATGTATATATATATATATATATATATATATATATATATATATATATATATATATATATATATATATATATATATATATATATATATATATTATTATTACACGAAAGTGCACTTGTGAACTTTTCGTGTTTCATTTTCCCCGTGGACTCATAGGAATATATATATATATATATATATATATATATATATATATATATATATATATATATATATATATATATATATATATATATATAATCATATGTGTACCTAAACATGTAAACAGGAACAGTGTGGTCACATATGTTTAACATATTCACATTCCTTTCAGCACAACAGGTGAGGAGGAGCAGCAGCAGGAGTGAGAAGCAGCAGAGAGCTGGGGACATAATCACACCAGGTATAAGGCTGGAATGTAGGCCAGGCTAAACATATCCAACTAATTATTGGAATGGTACGACCCCCGAGTAATGACATGTTACGACCACAAGTAATGATACTGGATGGGACGGAGGCTGGAAGTGGAAAGGGAAGGTGGGGGGTGGGGGGGGGGACAACTTCCAAAGGAGGCTAAGAATGGAACGGAGGCTGGAAAGGGAAAGGGAAAGGGAGGGGAATGACTTTCATGGGATTACTGGAGGATGGAAAGGAGACTAGTAGTGGAATGGCAGGGAGGATAGCTTCCACAGGAGGCTAGTGGATGGAATAGAAAAGAGTGGAAGTGGAGAGACAGGAGGATAGCTTCCATTAGAGGCTGGTGGACAGGCAAGTAGATCTCTGGCTCTCAGGTCACAGACCCAAAGACTCATGGTTCTCAGGTCACAGACCCAAAGACTCATCTCTTTCATCCTAGAGAGCCATGATGGCTTCACCAAAGCTCTCGACTTAGTCAGCCACAACACGATTGTCACCAAAACCATCAACTGCAGATAAGTCTTGCAGACTTCCTCACTGAGCGTCGTCAATCTCTTATCTTCCGAGGTGCCATCTCCACTTTCTTAGTCCCTCACCTGTGGCGTCCCACAGGCCACAACTATGGGACCTATGTGTTTTTCTTCATCTCACAAAATTCATGCCTTGAAGGATACGTCTTCTCGATAGAAGTACTTTGACGAACCTGCCACCGGTGTCGGCATTTCCAATAGCTCTCTCCCAAATACATCGTCGTCTTCCAGGACACACTTAACAACTCCTGGAGTTACACAACCACCAACCACTTCACCGTAAACCAAACTAAGACTATAATCAGAATATCTCAGCGTTGCACTGAGCCATGTCTCAAACACTGCTGTCTCATCAAACCCTATCCCCGCCTCTAGCAGCTCACAGAGAAGATGTTGCACTGCTAATTTCGTCACCGTCATCTCTTACCGCCATAAATTCCTCGTCTTCGAGTTACACTTCGGCACCACATCCACAACGAGACCATCCATCCTCACACAAATTGCTATAAGAACAGACGCAACGAGACCATCCATGCTCACATTAATTGCTATAAGAACAGACGCATCGAGATAATTATGAGCGTCATTGATAATTACCACCTCAGTGTGAAGACTGCTCAAACCTCCTTTAATAACCCTACTGTTTATTTTGTGTGTGTGTCTGTGTGTGTGTGTGTGTGTGTGTGTGTGTGTGTGTGTGTGTGTGTGTGTGTGTGTATGCTCTCTTACCACACCCTCTTATCATGCCTATCTTCCCCCTTGCTGGTGGCACTCTCGTCTCTGTTCTTGGCAAACTTCCTCTTCCTGGCCCCTTCTGCCCCATCCTCCTGGCCCCTGCTGCCCCGTCCTCCTAGCCCGTCCTCCTGGCCCGTCAAGGAGGCAGGAGGGGCTGATGATGGGCCAAGACGGCGGCCTGGCCTGCATAATTATCCCAGGACACGGGGCCTCACCCCGCTGACACCTCCAGCTCATGACTTGCTAACGCCAGCCCCAACACCTCCCCCTCTGTCCCCTCCCGTCTACTGTACCCTCTGTCTCCTTCCGTCTACTGTACCCTCTATCCCCCCCGTTTACTGTACCCTCTGTCTCCTCCCATTTACAGTATTCTCTGTCTCTTTCTGTCAGTTGTACTTTCTGTCTCCTCTCGTCTACCATCCCCTCTGTTTCCTCTTGTCCACTGTCTTCTGTCCAACGTCCACTCCCGTCCTTCCTGTTCACTGTGCAATTCTGTCCGCTGTCATATTCCCTCTTCTGTCCACCGGCCGCTTCTGTCCACCGTCCACTTCCGTCCTGTCTATCATCCTTTCCGTTTACAACCCTACCTATTCACTGTCCCTTTCTGTCTTCTCTCCCGTTCCCTTTTTGTCCACCGTTCCCTCCTTCTCCTGCTATTTTCTTTCCTCTTTCCCGTCCACTCCTGTCCACTATTCCCTTCTGTCTACCGTTTCCTTCTATCCTCCGTCCACCAGCACCTCCCTACCGCTCATGATCAACATACAACAATGGGGAAATAAGATCCTCTCCAGTGGCCATCTGTTCTTCCACTGGGGATAAAAACACTAGACACCTCGCCACTGTATCTACACTAAACAGAGCAATATCTAACCCTAGGATGATGAAGGTCTTATCACAAGTGTATGAAGTATATCATACATGATGTATCAGAATCTAACAGCAGTCAAACAATTTCGTCTTGGTGTGTTCAGCGATTGCTATTATGTGTGTAGAGTGTATATAGCACATGCTGGCATAGCTATAGCATCTCACTACTGCTATGCCAACAGCGTATCCACACCTGGGAAAACAACAACATAACTGTGTTATCATCATTATCTTACCAAGGCTCTAAGTTGATAACGATAATGATGAGACATCTGAGATTTAGTAACAAGAGAAACAAAACAAAGCTTTAAGATGTTAAATGTTCCCTATAATGTTTCAGTCAACGAGAACCACGAATTCATACGTTACTTAGACATCAAACTGATAAACGTACAGAGCAACAAGTGATAGAACACACAGTGGAACACTTACAATGTGACACAGGCAGAACACCTGGATACACTCGTCACAAGCCTGGGGGTTTGTAGGGCAAAGGCCTCAATTCACTGATGAGAAAAACAGGACAGTACGACATGTCTTTCAGGGTAAGCTACACTGTAGTTGACCCTTGGGTCATGAAAAAGTGATTTGAGGCAAGAAAGGCAGATGACACATAGTGGTGTAGTAAAGAGCCTACACACACACACACACACACACACACACACACACACACACACACACACACACACATACACACACACACACACACACACACACACACACACACAATGCTCAAATTTACACACAAGCATATACTCACACACATATACACACACGCTCATAAACACAAACATGCGCAGAAATACACAGACTTACAAATACATACACATAATTAATACACACATACACGAATGCATGAATACAATCACACTTTTATCCACCACGTGTAAAGCTAACTGGTATATAGTAGTCAGCTTCGATCCTCTATTGTGTGCTGGTGTTACATATGACATTTTGTGACCATCTGCTGTCCTCAGCCAAACATTACCTCATCAGTAAGGAAATTTGTTTCACAAATGAGGATTCGTCTTCTTTGGAAGATTCAGGGACTCTATTCGGACTAGGAGCCAAATTTCCGCTAAGTTGAACATTTGATTATTATCTATTTGTTATACTCGACCGCCGCTTCCCGAGTCAGCGAGGTAGCGCCAGGAAATAGACGTAGAATGGCCCATCCACTCATATGCATGTATATACATAAACGCTCATACACATTTCCTATGATCATACAATCTTCGATATCTCAGTATGTTATCACTGTTATCATCTTAGATATGAGGGAGGTCTACAGTATGACAGAGGCGAGGGAAGTCTTGAAGGTGAGTCAGTTGATGTTTGCGGATGACATGGCTCTGGTGGTAGACCCAAACGAGAAACGGTAAAAGCTGGTGTTAAGGCTTCGGAGAGTGTGTGAAAATAAGAAGTTGAGAGTTAATGTAAATTAAAGTTTGGTTATGAGGTTTGAATGGAGACAACCTAGAGGAAGTGGGGTGTTTTATATTGGTTGGAGTGGACATGAAAGCAGCTGGGACGATTGGAAGCTGAAGCGAACCACAGAGCAGGGGAGAAGGTCAAAGGTCTTGAGTGCCTTGAGGAGTTTGAGGACTGAGAGGCCACTGTCTATGACAGCAAAGATAGATACCAATCCGATCGACGCTGTATGGGTGCTAGTTGTGGTCCTTCAATGTAATAAAATGGAAAAAGTTGGATGTGTTGGTAATGAAATGCTGGAGGACAATATGTGGTAATTGGAGGGTTGGTTGCGGAAGTCGTGACAGTGTTAGAAAGAGGTGTGGTTGTAAATTGAGTATGATTGAGAGAAGTAAACATGATGTGCTGATATGGTTTGTACACATGGAGAGGATGAGTGAAGAGAGATCGACTAAGAGGATATATGTCTGAGAAGTGGAGGAAGTACAGTATGGAGACCGAGAAGCTGATAGAAGGATAGAGTAAAACAAAGTTTGAATTATTGGGGCCTTAATATGCAGGAGAGAGCAGCATGCATGTGATAGACAGAACTGGAGAGATGTGGTATACAGGAGGCGAGGTGCTGTCATTGGGCTGAACCAAGGCATACGAAGTGGTCAAGAGAAAACACAGAAAACCACGAATAGATATGCAGGGCTTGGCCATGGATGGTGGACTATGGCTTCAGTGCATTGTACATGACAGCTAGTGAGTGGATGTGAGCAAATGAGATTGTTCTTCGTCTGTTCCCATTCTTACTTAGCTACGAGGGAAACAAGTATGATACATACATATCTTTCTATCTACATATACATATTCATCTATGTCTATCTACCATTTCCATTTCGTATAACATTTTCTGAGTCAAAGTTTCTATATTTTGCCTTTACCACTAGATATTTGCTGTACCTATTACCGGCATTTTATTGCAGTATTACTAAAAAATTATAACTCCAAACTATGCACATATTTCCAAACAACGTTTAAAATTTGCATAAATAACAATAAAATTACCTCCCAAAATATTCTCAATTTAATTTTGAGTTTTTGAGGGTAAACAAGAGTCGGGAAATATTATATAATAAAAGGAAAGTGAGAAATGTTACCCGGTAGGTAAACTACATCACTTTCGCCGTTGAAAGTGAGAGAGAGAGAGAGAGAGAGAGAGAGAGAGAGAGAGAGAGAGAGAGAGAGAGAGAGAGAGAGAGAGAGAGAGAGAGAGAGAATGGCAATAATTTCTCCCTTTTTTCGTAATTATTTCGCAAGTTTAATCAACACGTCTACATAGGAATATAACGATCCCATAACACTACAGTAGTTGCGTTTGTCTGGTGTTTCTGTATTGATGTTACAACAACAACTTTGAAATAACACCTACAAAAGCAGCATCTATAACCATCATCATCACCTTGCTCATGAACAGCTCCAGCGGCATTCACAACAATATTCTACCTAATACACCAGCTACAACCCCCTAATAACGATCTACAACACCAACTACAATTCGCAGTAACGGCGAGCAGCACATACAAAACTGCTAACAACCACATACAATACCACACATAATCCACAACACAACTACAACCCTCTGAACCATCACCCAAAATACTATCTATAACATCAGCTACAACACCAAACAATTCTCCTCACCTTCTGACGACCATAACAACCACTTACAACCCGTGACAACCACATAAAGCACTAACAACAGCCCTTGCCAACGACCTGGATTCTCCGTCAACCACATACAATACCACCTACAACCCGTAACAACCCTACTTACCAACAACATGCCACTAGAGTACCAACAACAAAGAGAACAAGATCTGTGATACAGATGAAGTCATTCAGTGGCGTCGAGTCATCCATCTTCCCACATCATCTTCAGATCCTCATGGGTTATACGCCTTACTCACACCTCCCTTACTCACTCCTTACTCACACTGTGACTCACACGCCAAGCTGGGAGGCTATGATCTCCTAAACAGGTGGAGAGAGATTCAGAGGTGATACGGAAGGAAAGGTGGTGTAATAGTAGTAGTAGTAGTAGTAGTAGTAAAGTAGTAGTAGTAGTAGTAGTAGTAGTAGTAGTAGTAGTAGTAGTATTAGTACTAGTTTTGGTAGTGGTGATGATGACAGCTGATGAGAGAGAGAGAGAGAGAGAGAGAGAGAGAGAGAGAGAGAGAGAGAGAGAGAGAGAGAGAGAGAGAGAGAGAGAGAGAGAGAGAGAGAGCAACTGAATGAAAGAGAGGAAAAAAATATAAACAAAGTGATACCAGCTGTGTGACCCGTAGAAAAGTTTCCATCTATTCCATCAAGTTCAGTGTGAACGGAGTCATCTTCCTCAGAATTTCTTTAGAAAGATCAATAAAGAAAATGCGATCCAGTTTCCCTATCCCTTATCATCCATGTGACGTCACCTACAGCTGAGAACGAAGGCGAATGGCGACATCTGGCAACTTTATGGTTTGACAGTGACGTCACAGTGACGTCACAGCGTCTCAGGGGAAAGTCCCCGATAATCAAGACTTGATGTCTTGTGCTCAGACGACGTTCACCAGGAAGGAGTGGGAGGGGATGATGACGTCACATGGTTACGTCATCGGTAACACTGTACAGGTTACTGGTTCATCGGTAACGCTGTACAGGTTACGTTACTGGTTCATCGGTAACACTGTACAGGTTACGTTACTGGTTCATCGGTAACACTGTACAGGTTACTGGTTCATCGGTAACCTGTACAGGTACTTACTGGTTCATCGGTAACGCTGTACAGGTTACGTTACTAGGTTCATCGGTAACGACTGTACAGGTTACGTTACTAGTTCATCGGTAACACTGTACAGGTTACTGGTTCATCGGTAACACTGTACAGGTTACGTTACTGGTTCATCGGTAACACTGTACAGGTTACGTTACTGGTTCATCGGTAACACTGTACAGGTTACGTTACTGGTTCATCGGTAACACTGTACAGGTTACGTTACTGGTTCATCGGTAACAGCTGTACAGGTTACGTTACTGGTTCATCGTAACACTGTACAGGTTACGTTACTGGTTCATCGGTAACACTGTACAGGTTACGTTACTGGTTCATCGGTAACACTGTACAGGTTACGTTACTGGTTCATCGGTAACACTGTACAGGTTACGTTACTGGTTCATCGGTAACGCTGTACAGGTTACGTTACTGGTTCATCGGTAACACTGTACAGGTTACGTTACTGGTTCATCGGTAACACTGTACAGGTTACGTTACTGGTTCATCGGTAACACTGTACAGGTTACGTTACTGGTTCATCGGTAACACTGTACAGGTTACGTTACTGGTTCATCGGTAACGCTGTACAGGTTACGTTACTGGTTCATCGGTAACACTGTACAGGTTACGTTACTGGTTCATCGGTAACACTGTACAGGTTACGTTACTGGTTCATCGGTAACACTGTACAGGTTACGTTACTGGTTCATCGGTAACACTGTACAGGTTACGTTACTGGTTCATCGGTAACACTGTACAGGTTACGTTACTGGTTCATCGGTAACACTGTACAGGTTACGTTACTGGTTCATCGGTAACACTGTACAGGTTACGTTACTGGTTCATCGGTAACACTGTACAGGTTACGTTACTGGTTCATCGGTAACACTGTACAGGTTACGTTACTGGTTCATCGGTAACACTGTACAGGTTACGTTACTGGTTCATCGGTAACGCTGTACAGGTTACGTTACTGGTTCATCGGTAACACTGTACAGGTTACGTTACTGGTTCATCGGTAACACTGTACAGGTTACGTTACTGGTTCATCGGTAACGCTGTACAGGTTACGTTACTGGTTCATCGGTAACGCTGTACAGGTTACGTTACTGGTTCATCGGTAACGCTGTACAGGTTACGTTACTGGTTCATCGGTAACGCTGTACAGGTTACGTTACTGGTTCATCGGTAACACTGTACAGGTTACGTTACTGGTTCATCGGTAACACTGTACAGGTTACGTTACTGGTTCATCGGTAACACTGTACAGGTTACGTTACTGGTTCATCGGTAACACTGTACAGGTTACGTTACTAGTTCATCGGTAACACTGTACAGGTTACGTTACTGGTTCATCGGTAACACTGTACAGGTTACGTTACTGGTTCATCGTAACAACGTGGAGGTTACGTTACTGGTTCATCGGTAACGCTGTACAGGTTACGTTACTGGTTCATCGGTAACACTGTACAGGTTACGTTACTGGTTCATCGGTAACACTGTACAGGTTACGTTACTAGTTCATCGGTAACACTGTACAGGTTACGTTACTGGTTCATCGGTAACGCTGTACAGGTTACGTTACTGGTTCATCGGTAACACTGTACAGGTTACGTTACTGGTTCATCGGTAACACTGTACAGGTTACGTTACTGGTTCATCGTAACAACGTGGAGGTTACGTTACTGGTTCATCGTAACAACGTGGAGGTTACGTTACTGGTTCATCGTAACAACGTGGAGGTTACGTTACGGGTTTACTATCACACTGAGGGTGGGTGGGTGGGTGGTGGGTGGTGGGTTGTGGATGACTACATGATTATATCGGGAGACACGAGGCTGTCAGTGGGTTTAGAGTGGGTGACCCACCGCCACCTTGCTCACCTAGCCCACCCAGGGTTAGTTAACCCACCCTACCATCCCACACAGAGGGATGGGGGTCCTACCATCCCACACATAGGGATGGGGGTCCTACCATCCCACACAGAGGGATGGGGGTCCTACCATCCCACACAGAGGGATGGGGGTCCTACCATCCCACACAGAGGGATGGGGGTCCTACCATCCCACACAGAGGGATGGGGGTCCTACCATCCCACACAGAGGGATGGGGGTCCTACCGTCCCACACAGAGGGATGGGGGTCCTACCATCCCACACAGAGGGATGGGGGTCCTACCATCCCACACAGAGGGATGGGGGTCCTACCATCCCACACAGAGGGATGGGGGTCCTACCATCCCACACAGAGGGATGGGGGTCCTACCATCCCACACAGAGGGATGGGGGTCCTACCATCCCACATAGAGGGATGGGGGTCCTACCATCCCACACAGAGGGATGGGGGTCCTACAGTCCCACACAGAGGGATGGGGGTCCTACCATCCCACACAGAGGGATGGGGGTCCTACCATCCCACACAGAGGGATGGGGGTCCTACCGTCCCACACATTTCCAAGAAGGCACCAGCGCCCTGTCTATCACATTCATGTAACATATATTTAACATTTCATACCTCACAGAAATACGACTTCGACGCTTTGCAAACTCAAAAATCTTATGTAAGTATGAATCATTTTTGTGTTTTTATTCATATAAATCCCAAAGAGACATTTGTAGTGGTAAAAAAAGACCATAATTGGTCTTCGAGAATCCATTACCACAGACGGTATGTAATGGATGAATTGCCCTCAGATTTTAAGGGAGGTCTAATTCGTCAGCAGGACCTGCGAGATTTCACATCTAAGGTGTATAATTCCGCGACATACGTTAAATAACAGGTGTGATATAATTTAATACTGCAGAGCCAGTTAATAATTCTTGGCGGTCTCTTTTGTAGGTAATGCAAATTTGATGTGAAAAGCGACCGACGTGGTGGGAATGAGCCCAGGGTCTTGTATCACAACACTTAAACTTAACTGTTTTGAGAGAGAGAGAGAGAGAGAGAGAGAGAGAGAGAGAGAGAGAGAGAGAGAGAGAGAGAGAGAGAGAGAGAGAGAGAGAGAGAGAATCCCCATCGAAAACCAATGAATGAGAGAGTTCTGACGACAGAGCCCTAACCCGCGCTCAAGAATGAACCTAAGCTTTCCTTTCAGCTCATTTGTCCAAAGATCACGTGAGCGTTTGCTCTCACTTGCGTCTTCAGTCGTCCGCCAAGGCAACGAATCATATCTCAGCCACTGAAACTACTGCATCATTGTGAACCAAACTTGACAGGAATTGTCCTTTTGTGGTTCCTTTTCAAAACTGTGGTTATTGACCCCATCCAGCTAACATCTAAAACGGTTGTAGTTAAGAAACAAGATGTGTGTTCCAGGAGCCAGAAAATCTTTGCCTTATGGCAGATTTACCTCATAATTGAATGACTGCAACACGATTATGAGTTGCTGAACGTATATAATGACTAATTTTTTCGTGAAATATAAAGTTTGACTCATTTTCTCAATTAAAATACTTATCACATATATCAACAAAAAAAGTTTGAAAATTTAGCAGGTTCAAATTCAAGCGATATAGACTTATGTGAACCATGAATGCATAAATCCATTTCCTTCTCTTCACAACTGCTTCCTTACTTTACAACTGCCTGTGTCTAGTACACAAACTACAACGAGATCATTCAATCAAAACGCAATATATTAATCCCCGCGACAGTGGAGACTCCTGAGGGTATGATGTAAAAGGCACATTTCTCGTCAGCAAAAGATAATTCAACAACTCCAGATGACATCTCTCTCTTGCCAGTAGAAGGCAGTTTAACAAAGACAGACGGCAGCAGTACAAGGCAATCTGACATGGGCAAACGGTAGCAGTATAAGGCAGTTTAACAATGGGTAGACGTCAGCAGTATAAGGCAGTCTAACACGGGGCAGATGTCAGCAGTATAAGGCAGTCTAACAAGGGGCAGACGTCAGCAGTATAAGGCAGTCTAACAAGGGGCAGATGTCAGCAGTATAAGGCAGTCTAACAAGGGCAGATGGAAACTCTCTTGCCTGGAATGTTATAATTAAAGCCATCTGGACAGCCGCCCGCTCGCCCAGAGATTCTTCTTGCAAGGCAATTACATCATGAGACACTTGAGGATTCTTCGTCTCCTCTGCTGTAGTAATTGCTGCCGAGCCTGGCGTGGCTTGGCCATAGGCCGTGGCCTCGCCCACACGCGCCGTCGTGGTTGTAGCTCGTGCGTGGGTTGTTACTGTTGTAGTTGGTGAGGAGAACATGGGAGCACATGGGAACACATGGGGAAATCAGGTGACGGAAGACCTGATGGACTATGACGAGGTTATCTGATGAAGGACAGTAATGCCTTATGCCTAATCTATCAAGATGGAGATGGGATAGTACCATTGTTGTTATAGATCATTTGGAGGCCTTATGGTTGTAGTTGGTGTATGGGTACTGCTGTTGTAGCTGGCAGGTACATGTTCCTGCTGTAGATACAATGATCCATGAAAACCACAGGCAGAAGTTGTGGGTCTATAATTCCGCTAAGGTGACAGTGAGAGACAAACATTACAGAGAGTTCAAATAATTCTGTTTAATCCATGATATTGAGTCCCTCACTATCTTGCTGTTTCTCTAAGGACTTTATTTTTCTTAAGTTTACTTTCAAAGGTCAATAATCCGTTCGCCTAATGAACTGCCCATTGAATAGCTCATAAGTTAATGACCGATTCAAGCTACGTGTCCTTTCTTTCAGCCTCAAATTACCGTTCCAAAATCTTGTGATGTCCTCTCTGATTTTGGCTTCGATTCTCTCAATACTTTCTTCAATTTTTGGTTCGTTCGTTCCCCTCCTTATTGTTGGCAATATCGTTGCGTTGTTATATACAATAATGGGTTACATTCTCTCGGTATGTTCTTGGACACTGTTACCCCTATTCCCAATGGTGTTCTTTCCTCATGTTTCATCCCATTTTTGGATATTCCTTCAGTTATCTTTCTTCAAGCAGTGTTGATAGTACATGTTGCTCAATTTCCTGTTCTATGTATTTATCGTGGAAAGTCATTTTTGATTTCTGGTCTTGCTAGTCGATGTCTTTGGGTTTCATTGTCTTATCAAACGATGTCATTGTAAGATTCTGGGTTTATCAAACGATTTGACTGCCGATTTCACTAGTTTTCTGGGTTTACTGAGCGATTTCTTTTTTCCAAGTGATGTCGTTGGCTTTTTAAATCAGTCAAGCGACTTCACTGAATTTCTGTCTTTATCAAGCGATATTAGTGGAATTCTGGATTTTTCACTTGAATTTAATCAATCTGTGCTACCTACTCGACTAAATTTCTTCACGTGTACTAAACAACATTGCTTGTATACCGTACATAATGCTGTTACAACAAGAGACGAATTGGGCTTTCAAGAGGTGATGTACATTCGTGTAAACCGGCATGCACAACACTAACAGTGAACAGTAGTGTACTTCGTTACGTATACAGGTGGTGAAGTTTCAGAATTTTTAGTACAGTAAGTTCATATACGATGCACATATTGTATAAGACTTACATTTCCTTGTATATCAAGCTTATACATAAAAATTCATCTTACTAGAAGCTCAGAGACGAAAGTAACACAGTATGATTTTATCAAAATGTGTCTACTCAAAATTTGATATATTTGATACACTGTTGATATGTAGACATTCATAGCATATTCAAAACCGCAAATATACGAAATGTAGTAAGATATGCTATACACGGGATGATTTAAGACAATTCTACTTCCAACCCTGCATTACAAAACAACCACAGAAAAAATCTTATTCAGTATGACAAACAAGTAGATCTTATTTTCTAACGCAGACAAACGTAATGTACTTGATATAACTATTTTCTAACAGGAATACACACATAATACATCTAATGCAACTGTGTAATACATATAACACAACAATATTCTAACATTGATACATTTATGAAGTCTTTATTCTAACGTTAACATACATAATGCATACAATTCAACTATATTCTAACATTAATACACGTTACCCGTCTAATACAACTGTTTTCTAGCTCTAACACACTTAATACATCTACTACACTTAAAGCTATGCATATAATACATGTAACACAATAAAGATATACAATATGCAATCTTCTTGCTTGGAATTTTTTTACCTCTGCTTGTTATCTTATTAGCAAAGGTGCAAGTAAAACACAGAAGAGCAGTTACAAACTAAAACATTAAAGCATGATATAGTAGTGAAGTTATGATAAAGACAATAAAGATTAGTAGACAATAAGTCAGCAAATGATAATAGTAAAAATGATAAGAGTATAATGTCAGTAGTAAAGTAGGTTATAAGTACAGAAGGTTACAAAGGAACTAATATTAAAGAAATAGAAACTAAAACAAATTCAGATTGAATCAATTATCATACCAAATATCAGTGATAAAGAATGAGATAAAAGATTATGAAGCTAATAAAGTTGAGAGAATAAAGCAAAACAGAAGGGGTAGAAAACAAGAATCTAAAGCTATTGTTCTCTTGAACAATTACATTATTTGTTTAGTGAAGCTACCACAAACCTTTTACAAAGCAAAAACTAAAAGATAAAGCTAATAAAGGAAGTCCGAAAAGCCTTACCAAAACACGTGAGGTCGTCTACGTACCTGAAATTAAAGAAAAACTTATATAAGTTTAAGTAATTAACATCACAGCCACCATTACTTGTAAGTAGACTACACACTCCACTGATATACATATCAAAGTTACACATACAGACATAATTACGTTTGATAAGAGCAGTAACTGATTATAAGAAAAGTAACTGATGAAGATAATAAGAGAAGCAAATGCTGTAGATAAGATAAGAAGTAATCATTATCAGTGGAAATATTAATGTTTTGATTAGCGCCAAATTCAAGCAACAGTGATCTTTAAGGTTAAGATCCTACAACAGTGACGAGGGAATTAGGGTGAATCGTACAACAGATGATGACCCGTAGCAACATGACCCATGAAAAGGAGACATCCTTGCAAGGTGAAGACCCTGCCCTGCTCTAAGTCTTCAACTGGAACGCCAGATACGGGAAAACCTCCAGAAGGTGAAGACATCAAGAGGTTATAGTCTTTGGAGGAGAAAAGCTCTATATACAATAGCCTCTGGAATGTGAAGACATCGAACTGCTTAAGACGTCGAGAGAGGAGGAGTCCTCGATAGGGGATAAGCCTTCGGTAGGTGGAGTCATCGAACTGCCTTGAACTTCGGAGGAGAAGTATCCAATATGCGACACCTTATAGGAGGTAAAAAAATCTCTAACTTCATTAGACGTCGACGGAGGAGGAGGAGTACTTGATGCATGGCTCCGGCTCGAGACTTTCCCTTGAAATGTCACAGCTCTTCACGGCCGGCGATCATCGTGCAAGAATGAATAACAATTGCAAATTTTATCAAGGTGCAGCAGCCAAGCATCAAATTGGACTTAAAGCTACTTCATACAACAGCAACCATTCCATTTCATGGCTTGAGACACAACTAAAGATGACCTTTAGCTCCACGGCTTCCAGCACAACCTCCCTCTTGAAACCGGAGCCAGCTCCAGGGTTCTCAAGTCCCCTTACTATGGAGACCTGACGTGGCTGAGCAGCGGGATGGAAAACGGGAGACGAGGTGGACCTAGCAAGGAACTACACATCCAACGAGCACGAACGATTTTGTTACTTTTCTCCATCTGAGTCATGAGGTGTTCTCCCTTGTCACTTGTCAGTTTTTTCTCTTTCTTTTTTTTTTGCGTCGAGGATCATTCAATTGTGCTGGCAACTCTACCATAATGGAACTGGAACAGGTTGCTGGAACACTAGAGCGCGCAATATTAGTAGATGAAACACAGGTAACACGAAAAACTAGCGGCTTCACCGCTTGCGAGCAGAATATTGATGGCTAGAACACCAATGACTGGAAGATGCAACCACACAGTTGTCAATGGTAACTTCAAGTATCTTTCGTAAGATATGAATACTTGAAACTTACTAATGTATTCTTGTTGATCCTGATCGAACACTATACTTCCTTGGTTGCAGGTTAGACATATAACGAATTTTTTTCTTGCTAAGAACATGTCTAAATTCTTCATACCCTCTTGAAGGATTTTGTAAATGAAGCACAATGGTTCCAAGTTTATCATTACCTATTAATGTTTACGTATCTTACCTTCTCATGTCTTCTCTTCCTTTCCACATCACTATGTGTCTCTCATGACACACTGTGTGAATCAACCCGACACGCTTTGCCTCGACTCTGCCTGTAATAATATCCAGTCTAATTTCACTTATACATTCTTCTTCCAGTCCCTTGGTCATCTCCCCCTGAATCAGCTACACTTGTGCAAATTATCTTCACTACGTTCCTTGCAATACTGGAGGCTTCTGATCTTCTAATGAAGGGGAATTACTCTGTTGACTTCGCTGATATCATCATGTTTTTCTCCCTTCTGAATGAACTCAATGATTCTCTCCCCTTTACTATGTTTTCTTTCATAATAACCGTTCTAATTTCGTCATGATATCCTTATCATTGGTCTGTCATAATACCCCTTGTGTATATATATATATATATATATATATATATATATATATATATATATATATATATATATATATATATATATCTTTTTCTGTCAGAATGGTAAATCTGTAAACTTCCCTTCCCTTACACCACACCACACCCAGAGTACCTCTAGTTTCTCCTGTAACCTTTCATCTTTATCAAGAATGGTGTCTTCTCTTACCTCACTGTATTCTTCCCCACAGAAAGAACATCATGACTGATCTGTTCCTAAGCAGTTCCTGCTTACATTGTTTTGGTAATGAATGGCTGAATTCTGGTATTCGCTATCTCCTTCAGTCAAACATCATCCATCGCTGCGCCCTCTAACCTTTCAAATAATTTCTCTCTTACTTTAAGTTACTCATCTTTCATGTTCTGTATATCATCTCTTTGCCCGTGTTTATTCTACACTTTCTAGTAACCTTCTCTTTCATTTTCCTCACAGTTTAGTCATCAGTTCCGCTTTGCTGTAACTTTATGGACTTTGATTGCGGCTTCTCCCTTATTGCTCTCTCTTCCTATGTCCTTCACCCGTCACCTATGGGTTGAAATGTATTTCTATATCAGCAATGACGTTCCTGTTGCTGCTGAAGCCGCCACTGGTTCTTAAGGATCAGTCTTGTACCCCTGTCTGTCGTACATTCAAGTTGTATCCGACATAACATTCTCCTTCAGCTCGTCAATCCCTTCTTCTATTGTTATCAGTTAGCTCTTACTAACACCTCAGGACTTTCCACTTTCATCAGCCTCCGACCCTCTATCTTGATTGCTCCTATCCTTGAAGCCCCTGGAGGAGCAACTCTGTCCTGTTGCCTTAGGTACTACTGACACTGTTGCCCCTCTCAGGAAGACCTGCTCTTTCTGTTGCCCTCTGCGTTCACTGAACCATTCCCATGTCGGTTAGCTGAAATGTCAACACTTGACTGATATGTTGCTGGTATTTCTTTACATCCATGTGTGTGTGTGTGTGTGTGTGTGTGTGTGTGTGTGTGTGTACACAGCAAGTTTATGCTTTCCAGTTTCAACTGAGGTACCACACCCTCCTCATCATGCACTCACACTCACATCACATGGTCATCAACACGCACTTACACTCACATCACATGGTCATCATCATGCACCCACACTCACATCACATGGTCATCATCATGCACTCACACTCACATCACATGGTCATCATCATGCATTCACACTCACATCACATGGTCATCATCATACACCCACACTCACATCACATGGTCATCATCATGCACTCACACTCACATCACATGGTCATCATCATGCACTCACACTCACATCACATGGTCATCATCATGCACTCACACTCACATCACATGGTCATCATCATGCACTCACACTCACATCACATGGTCATCATCATGCACTCACACTCACATCACATGGTCATCATCATGCACGCACACTCACATCACATGGTCATCAACACGCACTTACACTCTCAGATCACAAGGTTATCAATATGGACTCGTCAGTCATATACAATATCTTGCAGTCATCGCGTCCAGAACTCGTAGAATCCGAACCTAAAATCCCAGATGGTATATACATATACTAAATATGAAACACCATGAAATCACATCAGATTACAATGAAATGTTCTATATACCAAAATTCTACGAAATCTTGCATAGAACAGTAGACAAGAGGTTCCTGCCGCTGTTCGTGGTTAAGAAGGTTACTAAAATGAGAGGCGGGGGCTGAATAATTCTTACAATGGTAGAGAACGGGAAAGTAATGACTGGTTCACAGCAAACGCAAGATCTCAAAGATCACACACAATAAGAGTGTCCCTGACTGGGACTCCATACCGTGGCGGGTCATCTTATCTTACATGTTAGGTCTACGGTCTCGTCTGACCATCTGCCCTTCTCTCATGGTTTAGTCAGAGAGTCTATGAAAAATGAGCAGATGAAGGTGGGTAAGAATAGATGTTACTTATAAGTGGGTCGATGAATGTGGGGAGTGAGTGCGCCTGCAGGAGGACACATGCAGATGTGGTGCTCTGACGTCTCATAAGACATGGACCGACCCACGGATACCAACAGTTGAGCTTGGTGAATAAATTAATGTCCTGGCAACATCTACTGTCAGCACGGAAGCAGTCGCAGGGGAGAAGGGGCGTCGCAACCCCGGTCAGGCGTCGCAGAGGAGGATGGGGCGTCGCAGCCCCGGCCAAGCGTCGCAACTCCGGCCAGACGTCGCGACCCTGGCCACCTGAGTCCTTGAGCAGCGTGCATTTCCCACAGATACCGCCGGGGCCTTCCCTGCTTCCACAAAGGTCAGGGGCTTCACATGAATACCAGCCAGGGCCTCCCTGCTTCTCCAAAGGTCAGGGCCTTCGTCAAGGGCTTCAGATGAATGGCCAGTCTCTTGGGATCCTTGCATTTTGCGCATTTCCTCCTGTAATCCTTGAGTGGGGTCTCCTGGCCCAACCTGAGGGACGTAATTGAATTCGAGTACTGCACCGATTAGGACAGAAAGGTCCATTGTGTAAGGGATCCCCTCGCTTGACTCCGGGTCTTGTAGCTATTACGGCAAAAGCGTCTATTGTCCGTGGCGGGTCTGGACCATCACACTGTCCGTAGCGGGTCTGGACCATCACACTGTCTGTGGCGGGTCTGGACCATCACACTGTGGCGGGTCTGGACCATCACACTGTCCGTAGCGGGTCTGGACCATCACACTGTCTGTGGCGGGCCTGGACCATCACACTGTCTGTGGCGGGTCTGGACCATCACACTGTCCGTAGTGGACCTGGACCATCACACTGTCCGTAGCAAGTTTAGTACCGTCTACAGTCATTCGTGACTAATAGACAAAACAGACGATAGTGCTTACCTGTCAATTGTACACAATGATGTAAAATTATGTTCGAAGGAAAATATGGACGGCTGTATTGTATGAAGCTGTCAGATTTTCCTGATGATCAAGAATACCTTGAGGTACAAGACAGATACACATGATATGCTGTATATAAACAAAAACAAAGAGGTTATACGATTATCAACATAGCTCGTCCTTACTGGCATGCCAGATAACATGGTTTCAGGTAAACATTTTATAATCATGTTTCATCATATGATAGTAAGAGATCTTACTTGACGTTTCCCCCACGGCAGATCTGTCTGTCTGTGAGATAAAGAATACCATCAGTCAGACACCTCTCTATCTATCAACATCCAGTATCCTTGAGACATCATCTATTTCGTCTCGTCTGGGATGGTCTCTCGTCTCGCCATCCCCCCTGCCAAGACCCTGTTTCCTCTCCCCTCCTCCCTGGCATCCTGAAGGGGATCCTGCTATGACAGCAGCAGCAGCAGCAGCAGCAGGAAGAACATCAGGAAGCTGCATCAGAGGATCTCAGGTACGTGGCACACCTTCCCCTCTGTGGCGACCCGCGCCTCAACCCCTACCGCTCTTCCTGCTCATCTTTTGTCTTATTATTCACTTTATTATCCCCTCCTGCTCCAGTGTGCTTCCTGCCCCGTGTCCGGCCGAGTGACGCCTCCTTCCCACGTGCGTCAGGAGGAAGGAAGTGAGGAGGGCGGAGCTGTAGGAGGAAGAGAAGGATGGCTCTCCATTAGGTATGTAGTACAGGATCCACTGCCTCGCCAGGATGGTTATTTAGTGCTGTTGTACACCAAGGAAACACTTGGTCATATCTCACGTCCATCACAAGTATCATGGAGATATACAAGGATATCCGCTTCTGACGCAATAGATGGCTATCTACCTCGTCCTTCCACATACACAAACACACAAACACACTAAACGTATCTACTTACAATAGGGGTTCTGGGAGTAGCAGCATACACACGTCTGCCATAGACAATGAAAAAGTTGAAAGCACTATATCCAGTCACCTTCAGTATAGATTCACTTTCACCGCAACTCTAAGGTTCACTTCACTTCCTCACTTTCCTCCCTCAGCCTTGTGGTCACTTCTTGATCCCCTAAGCCCGCCGGTGCGACCCTTGAACACGACGAAACGACGAATTAGCACGACGGTATAAACAATGGGCACCACGAGGAAGACTTGAGCAACGACAGTGCGATCTTTTGATGAGACGATAGTACCTTTGGGGTTGATGGCGTGACCTCTTTGACCTGACCTGCCAGGAGGGAGTGGGAGGCGGAGGGAGAGGGGGGAGGAGGCACCACTGGCAGGAACGGGCCGCTGGTGGCAGGAAGGCGGGCCAGCATCATAAACCAAGAGGCAGTGGGCGTAGGGAGGGCGTGAGGAGGGCGTGGAGAGGGCGTAGGGAGGGCGGCAGCGTTCCGGGCCTCGCGCTAGCTTCCGCGCCAGCCTCCAGCCTCACATTGTCCCGTAATCTGGGGCGACGCGGCTTCCGGTGGGCGTCGGAAGTACGGAGGAGAGAGTGTTCCGAGTGACGGTGACCAGGTGAGGGGAGTTCCTGCCCCCTTCCCTACCTAGGTGGCCAAGGGAGGGGAGTTCCTGCTCCCTTCCTTACCTAGGTGGCCAAGGGAGGGGAGTTCGTGACTCCCTCCCAACTCAGGTGACCAGATGAGGGGAATTCATGCCCCTCTCTCCCCTCCCAGGGAACATCCTACCCAGTCCCTAATCATGAGTGCCTATACGATAACCAGTGAGGGGAAGCATGAGGTGATGCAGGTCCCTCTATCTAGTCACAAGGGGAAGAAGACCTCCCATGGTCTTGTAAACAATGATTTACAATATCACAACTCTGTAAACAATGTAAAAAAAAAAACATGAAGAGACATGGAAGATGAAATCAGTCCCGTACCAGAGACGCGGGACCTTCAGAGTCCTTCGACAGGAGCGTGCGGGGTAGGAATCCTGCGGCAGGTGACCCTTAGGGTCCAGCAGAAGCCTGCGGGGTAGGAAGCCTGCGACAGGTGACCTGAGGCCGGAGCAGCATCCTCTCTTCCCCTCCCCACCATCCCAGGCAGCAGCAGCTGGGGGCGGGGTCATCTGAACACCCCACTAGACGCGACCAGCGTCCGTGGTTCCGGTACGGCCCGACACCATGCTCGGAACTAGGCTACATCGCTCCTGCCGGGGATGGAGGGGGCGCTGGCATCACAGGGTGGGGCTACCCACACGGGTCACGCACGGGGAGGGAGGGAGAGGAGAAAGCGGGGACAGGAGGATGGAGTGGAACGGAGGAAGGGGAGAGGCGTCCAGGAAGACTGGAGAGAGAGAGAGAGAGAGAGAGAGAGAGAGAGAGAGAGAGAGAGAGAGAGAGAGAGAGAGAGAGAGAGAGAGAGAGAGAGAGTCGGTCTATTACACATTAGACCATAGATCCAACTCTGGTGTCCCCTAACAGCTGTCTATCAGTAAGGCCAGATATACCACCGCTACGGACAGCTGTCGTAAAATCATAGACATGCCCAGGAAAAAATGGAAAACAAATCACTACTTTACCACGAAAAGGCCTTCACTACCTTCTGAACACTTACAATGCCATCTTTAACCCAGAGAACTTCCCTTAGACTGAAGGAAGCTAAGGTAACAATGATGGCATACGGAGGAAAACTAGTAAGCGAACCAAAGAACAATCGACCTTTTTTCCACCAAAAAGTAACAGGTAAAAGTTCGAAAGATTCATTAACGTTGAATCACTGTTGCGCCTAAGAGATGATAGCTTCCGTAACCACTATCAGTGAGGGTTACAAGCACTACCTTTGCAATCTCGATGAGTGCAGAAAAGGCAAAAATAACCTGATGCCTCGGAATAAACTGAACAGTCATACAGACATGAGCAAAGCCGTCGACAGAGTGTTGATAAGCAGCCTCCAGTATGATCTGTGACAGCTGAGCTTGCCACAAACTTCTGAGAGCCTTCTGTGTGCCTTCTGGAACTAACACACTGCCGCACTGACCACAAACTCAACAACATAACCCAAATTTCCCATTACGGAGCAGGTTCCCGCAAGGCAGCGTCCTGCCACCAACGCTGTTTATAGCTTACACAACAGATACCTCCCCTCCAGCAGGGAACATGAGAACACGACATCTTTTATGCAGACGACGCCACTCAAATAGTAGTCTTCAATGGTATAATTCCCGAGCATGTCCACCATGTAGGGTCAGAGTTTATCCTCAACATCTATTAACAAGGTAGGAAAATATAAACAACCATTTATAAAGACTGCATCCATGGAGCTAGGGGAGTGAAACCTGGCGACACAGTAATATAGGGTAACCGGATAGTGTATCAGGAGAGATGTACAGTACCAGGCCACACTCTTACATCACGAGGTATGATAGCAGACACCAAAAATTGCATCTAGTAAAGGGTATGTTTCCCTCCTATATTGCCCTACCCCTTCGTATCCACTGAACTCAACTCCACATTACATAAGCTGATGCTGTAAAGTACTTCTTTCCTAACTTTTTGATCAGTATACTTTTTCAGATAGCTATCTTTGTAATGACCCACCTCCACCTGATTATCTCATATATATATATATATATATATATATATATATATATATATATATATATATATATATATATATATATATATATATATAACAAACTACTCACACACCTCAATAAACCTACACCATACATCTGTACACGCTGTTCGACCGTCTTCTCTATCTCCATTTTACCTTCCCTCTCCAACCCCCCTCTTTTCCCCTGTTAACCAACCGATTAAAAAAAAAAAAAGAACAAAAATGAAAGAGGGTGGGGAGGAAGCAAGAGAGAGAGGGGAATAGAACAGGCGAGAGAGAGAGAGAGAGAGAGAGAGAGAGAGAGAGAGAGAGAGAGAGAGAGAGAGAGAGAGAGAGAGAGAGAGAGAGAGAGAGAGAGAGAGATAGTGCCAGCTGGCATACAGCTGATTCAAACCACAACAAACCCCACCCCCTCCGTCAGGAGAGTCAACAAGTGGGGCAAGAGGGGGAAAGACGGGTAGTGGGATGTTGGGGAGCCAGAGGGGAGAGGAGGGGACAGGTGGGAGTGTTTGAGGGGATACAGATTCCAGAGTAGAACATGTGGCAAAAAGGAGGACAATCCCTCACAAGTGTAACTTGCTGCTGGGGGGGTGTGTCTGGGGGAGACTACTGTGGGAGAGGGATTGGCCACCCCATTCATCAAGAGAGAGAGAGAGAGAGAGAGAGAGAGAGAGAGAGAGAGAGAGAGAGAGAGAGAGAGAGAGAGAGACAGCAGACCTAACCTGTAGGTGTTGGGTAAAGGCTTTTCCAGATCATAAAACTTCGTGGAGGGGGTTGAGGGACGCCGGCCAGTGAAATGCATGTGTTATCGAAGTGTGGTACACAGCTACATCACCTGCCCTGTCCTCCCCTGCCCTTCCTTGGTCCTGCTAACCCTGCCACGGGGACACTCATGAGGAGGAAGCTTCAGACAACAGAATTCATCAGCTCCCGAGCTTCACGTCGTGTGTTTCTCGTCTACAACATTGTGTTCCAGGGTAGAAACACATATCTGTGCTCTATGAGATGCAGCTTCAGTTCTTTTTTTTTTTTTGATATGTGAAGGGTTACCGACAAATCATCAAGAAAGAGAATGCTTCATACTGAGCCAAGCTGGAAAAGTTGAAAAATGAATTTATCGAAAAGAATGACAACAGTAATAAGAAAGCAACAACGAAGATTAACTTGAGGTCTTCCGTTGAAAAAAAAAAGTATTACAACGGTTAATCCTCGTGTTGCCTGTCTCCAAATAGAAACTGGGACGAAGCAACCAGTCGCGTGCCATGGTTCGAAATCTTAGGGGCTGGGACACAGGCAGAGATCTGCAGAGGTGCAGTGGATCGAAATAACACACGTAGAAAATGAGAGGAAAGCAACATTGCCGCAAACGAAAAGGGATCAGTTGAGAAGATGCGATTGCAGGAGAATTGGAAGTGTGGGACGCTTTTGATTCCACGCTGGGCACAAGAAAGGCCTGAAAAGAGAAGAGCCACAGCAGATATGACGGCAGGAACCAGTGAGATCCCTGGAGATATAGAACAGCTTAGAAAAGGAGAAAAGAAAACGAAGATGAGCATCTATGCAGTAAATCATTAAGGAGGGGGAAAAAAGTTTCCATTTCATTTGGATCGTTCAAAGTAGAGCCGAACCATTCTTTGCGGTGTACATTGAAACTCCTGCACAGAAGACTTCACCTGTAATGAGATCAGCACCTTGCGGTATGAAGTCAAATTTTGTTTAGAAGGTACGGAAATCCTGAACCACATAGTATCGATGCAGAGTGATTCAAGATTCGTGAGGCGATCAACAGGTGTCTGTGCTACGGTAAGCGCAGACATCGCCCTTGGGGCAAAAACATTTGTAAAGATCATAGTCAGAAATATGAAAGTGAAGAAAAGAAGCATCCTTGGACAGCTGGATTTCAGAGAGAAAAAGATCTTGTGAGGGACGAGGCAGATGATGTTCAACGGAGAGAAGAAGACTGGATCCCAGACTGCAAATGTTGCAGAAGCGGTTAGAGAAAGAGTCAAGTTTCGAAGCTGTTACTCGTCTGCGTCTCCGTGTTCCAGCTTGTGGCTAAACACTTCTTCTATTCTTGACTTGTAGCTCTAGCCTTTCTCGTTTCTAACGGTGGTGCGGCTTCAACCAGCATAAGAGTTCCCCAGAACACTTACGAACTGGAGAGGTTTCCAAGTAACGAAGAACTACAAACCTAAGTGTTGGCCTGTTACTACACGAAGCTTTCTCTCGTCACACTATCGTGAAGACGTATCAAAGTCTAGCTTTCGTTATACCATCAAAAGAAAACTATGAAAAACTTTCGTCATTCACTAGACTCAGTTAAAGATTAACCTAGTAATTTACCAAATCTGCCTCTTGCTTGAAAAAAAAAGCAGAGGCGTCAGTTTCAAGGAAACTTATTCGCTTTTCATCTCGCTCGAGAATCGAACCCTATTTGCTATAGAATATATATATATATATATATATATATATATATATATATATATATATATATATATATATATATATATATATATAGTTTCGTTTCCTGGACACAAAAGAGGCTCCATGGGTACATGGCAGTAGTTTGTTTTTTAAGCCTTGAACTGAATTTTTACAGTTATAAAAAGGTTCTTTCAGGCCAGTCACATGTGGGACGCCTCCGTCACAAGTGTAGTGCATCCGTCTCGTGTGTGGCGCCTCCGTCACGTGTGTGATGCCTCCGTCACGTGTGTAGTGCCACCGTCACGTGTGTAGTGCCTTATCATTCATGTGTCACCTGAGAACATCTAGCAATGTAACCTTGTTGACCCACATGAAGTGATGATTAGGTCGACACACACACACACACACACAGTGACCGATATATGTGAGTTTACGGCACTATCCCTGGTAAGGCATGTGACGGCAGCTGTAACAACCGCGTCACGGCACCTGTGACGACAAATGACATGCACTGCACCACCACCTGTCCGGCACCAGGAGCCAGCCAACACCCTCCCTACCCCGCCTGAGCATACCAAAGATTATGGTGTCTAACCAGCCTAGTTAGATTACTAGAGACAAAGAACAACTCTGGTTCCCATGACCCCAGGGCGCGGCTGGGTCTCCCACGGGGCGTGATGTGTGAGGTCCTGCAGGGCGGAGAAACCACCTGCAGGAAGTAGTGGCAGTCAGAGTGGCGCTCCTGCCTGGACAGCCAACACCTACCCTTTGTCACCACCTTTTCCTCTTTTTTTTTTTTTTTATCCTGCTGGGGGAGGAGTCGGCCAGGTCGGCGGAGCAGCACCGTGACAGAGAGTAGGGGCGGAGGCATGGCAGGCACGCTGCAGGTGGAGCCAAAGGTCTTACAGGATCAAACAGTAGTCGGAATGATGGCCAGGACTCCTGGGTCCACCAGTGACTTGAAGACACGTTCTTCAAGGACGTCACTACGCCAGCTTCTAAAGCAAAGTCCCTTAACTTCTCTGTTTTATTTTTCTTCTCTTGTCTTTACCAGTATGGCTGTAGCAAATACTTCTCTCCGATTGTGGCACTTCTACAATTACTCCTGCAGCTAGCAGTGCTGTTTCTGCTGTTGCGTAGCACCACAATAACTACAGCTGCAACAACTACATTTTATCCTCTTCTCTCAACATCTGAATGGTGCTTTACCATCCATCTGTTTCTCTTCTGGGGTTTAAAAAGTCGATTCAAGGTGTCGACGCTACCTAATGTATCCAAAAGAGGAAGGCATCCTCACGTCTGGCCTTGTAGGTCCAAAAAGGTTAGTAACTTGTAAGAGAACAACCAGTGGCCATCCCATCATCACCAACCCAAACACACAACTATCAATAGTTCCCATCTACCACCTTGCGGGACGATAGTAAACAAAAACAATCCTTAACCATGAAACATTTCCACTTTAACCGTAAAAGCATTGTGACATTTCTTCGAAAAAGAATATATCAGCTTAAGATTTTTCTTTGAGGCTTTTCTAGAACGCCACAAAAATAGATTTTCCATCCTCATAAGCTAAATATAGTAGAAGAGTTACTTGAGCTTCGTAGGATGTTGACTGGAGTATTTCCCATTCTTAGTGTTGTGCCTAAGAAAGGTATTCATTAATCGGGGCTTATGAGTACATCAGTTGTGATGATAATGATAATTGTAAGTTTATTACTATCATTACTATTTCTAGTGAAAAGAATGCATATAAAAACTACCAGTTACAGAACCAAACGCTGACCATTAAGGTAGCCTTACCATACACCTTATAAAGTCAAGAACAAAACTATATGAGAGAAGGTGTAAGACGTCAATAGGACAAGTTCAAAATGCCGGAAGCTTTGATTTTACTGTAGCTAATAGGGAGAAGGAAGGACCATCCAAGATGACAGCAACACTCCATACCAAGGTGAATGAGAACACTGTAGATATGGAATAGTTGCAGAGACATAATTCAGAAACCAAGCAACGCTTTCACCTTTTGAGAGATAGATTTTGTTATTTGTGAGGCTTCCCAGGTAGAGAGAAGGATATAGTTACACATTACATATTTATGTTTTTACAAGGGAACACGTCAAATAACATTTGTACTTTGCACTTATATTTAACCAGGTTACTGATGTCTGGGTTGGAATTAAGAGAACAAATATATACTCAGTATAAGTAAACAGAAGGTAGTAGATTTAGGAAAGGAAGGAAAATGAGTTAAAGAACGTAAAGTAGAATTTAGAATGAATAAATCTAAGAGATGAAGAAAGAAGACTGTTATGTAGTGAAGGCGACAGAACAAGACCCTGAGGGACCTCTGTTGATAGGATAAGACAGAGATGTAACTCTAACAACGACTGCTACAATGGAACGACTGGACAAAGAAACGATGTAATAGAGAACAGAGAAGAGCGGGAAGGCAAAGGAAGTTTAGTAAGCAGAGAGAACAACACATTCATTATTCATAGATTACGGATGGAAACATGACAGTACCAGTCACTGTTCATCAAAATTTCATACATATGACTCGAAAGGATTTCCTTTGAGATCTCTTGTAGGGTGACTAACCAAAACCTCTTTTAATTGGCCGACCAGGACCAATCATCGCCGGAAACACGATTTGACAGATGTTATGATAATGATAGAATTGGAAATCCGGTCCAAGGAATGGGATGATCGCCCTAATGATCTTCTGTACCTGAGCTGCCTAGGCTTTAATGGTCAGCGACATCTGAATAGTCATTAACTTCGAACCAAGGAAATTCAAGTCACATAAAAAAAAAGGATAGAGGCTAAACAAAGCTAAGGGCTTAAGCTCAACCTTCCTTGAGATAAAAATGAATATCAAACTGAGGGTATTAATGTGTCCAAGGTCGGAGGGCCAGGGTGAGGGCGGAGGGTTAGGTGATGGCGGAGGGCTAGGTGAGGACAGAGGGACTGACACTCTCCCCTGCAAGCTGCAGTGTGTGTTTCCCGCCATCTGCCGCAGGTGACTCCCTGCCTCCCTGGTATGGGTGTCAAGGTAGATGGCAGGATGGCTGGGGGCAGAGAGTGGGCGGGCGGCGGCGGCGCCTGGGGAGGGGGAGCGAGGCCCTGGCCCCTCCACTCGGGCGGCGTCGGAGATATTACCAGGTAAACATAACAATTATGGCGACCCATACTGTCATGCCAGGGACACCCCGGGTTGTGGTGGCCTGCACCACCTGCCGCCACACACGGCTACCTGTGGTGGCCACGGTTCATACCAGCTGCCACTAGACACTATGACCTTTGGCCACTGCGCCAGCTGCCGCCACTCTCCATCGCCATCTCGGACCAGACTCGTTCAACATCCCTTTCACGCTGATATGTTTATGTTCGTCTTCTTTCTAAAAGATTTAGAAAAGAATACAAATGGAAACAATCTACCACGAATCCTCATCATGCTACACACTGGCTAGTGCCGGAGAAACTACTGTCAAGGAGCAAGAAGCATCTTAGGAAGGCCTGAGAAGAGCACCCCAAGTGTCAAGAGACGCCCTCCTTCAGGTACCTCTTGCAGTGTTGAAGTTCCCTCGGAGGGGCGCTGCCGAGAGCAGAGGGCGGTGGCTGCGGCTGCTGGCTATTTCCTGCTGTTCCGTAATGACCCACACCATCAGCAGGAGCAGCAGGTCGGTGCCTGAGTCATCGGTCCTAACTGCTGGCCCTTTGTTGGCCAGCGCCACGAGGTGACCCTCAGGACCTCCGCCCTTACGTTTACCGGCCCTAAACTCTCTGCGCTCTCCTGTACTTGCCTTTGTCCCTCCCTCTGTGCTGGGCGAGTGTACTCGTTTACGGCCGACTCTGTTCACTTCATTTCTTGGTCATCTCTTCTCTGTTTATCTCCAAGCCTTTTGGTTCTTGCCGGCAGCTGAGCCGGAGGGAGAGGTCGGTAAGGAGGTGCCTCTTGCTTTACTATCCTGTTTCAACTACTATTTCAGGTCTGTACAGCAGACAACCTCGTTATGGACTATAAGATCTCTTATAATCTGTCCTTCCCATATACTCCAATGTACACTATTGTATACTCCAATACATCCTATTAGAGTCTCCCATGTATGCTATTGTGTAGAAGATACACAAAGAGGGAGAACAGAAAAAAAGACAGAATATGTAAGTAGACGACTTGGTAGAACGGGAAATTAAGAAAAGAAAGTCATAAGATAAACAAATGGATAGAAAAATGAACTGGCAGAGAGACATTTGCTTCTTTCCATAACTGAACACATTCCATCTGGTCCTCAGCAGGAGTAAGGCTTGAATATACGTCCATCTGGGCGTCGACACAAGACTTACTGACACATGCCACGAACAGGGGATACAAGGAGGGAACATACCGAGTCTATACTTGTCGCCATGACAAGATTTGCTGTAGCCAGTTCTTCCTTCTAAACCCTACTACATCACGCAGGATACTGGAACCTACGAAAATGAGGAAGAAAGACGAAGAAGGTGAAATGAAAATAATACAGTGAGAGAAACTAAATAACACAATTCCTAAAGGGAATGTGTGTTGTTTGTTAGTGTGTCCCAGACGATGGTAGGTAGGTGGGAAGACGATGGTTGATCAACTCCCATGGTGACGCTTCCATGGCCACCAGCGGACCTAGCGGCAAGTATATCAGATATTCAATACGTAATGCATTGTAACTAGGGTCTCTCTCTCTGTCTCTCTGTCTCTCTCTCTCTCTCTCTCTCTCTCTCTCTCTCTCTCTCTCTGAAATCCTTTGCATTCTCGTTATGATCCATTTTATGAATTGATGTCAGGAATAGTCCAATTGTGGTCTACTTATGGAGTCGTTTGGGGCTCTAGGAAAGTCGTTATGAGATGTGCTCCATTCGTTGCGGATGGTCCAGGGATCGTTAGGCCGTATGCTAGGTCGTTTGGGGGCTGTGTACTTGTCTTTTCAGGTTTTACAGGGATGGTTAGAGGTTGTACACTAAGTCGTTAGGGGCTGCGGAGGATCGTTAAGAGCACAGTGGTCTTATTAGATCATTAACACGAGGACGTGAGGGTAAGGGTAAAAGGGTTAAGATCAATAAAGTGCTTCCGGTTATTGGTCTACCTCTGGACCGGTACAGGTCCTTACCGCTGGCTATCGAGGTCCAGGATTATCCAGTGGACCAGAAAGTTCGAATGACTTCATTGGGTTCAGCCAGTGGATCAGAAAGTTCGAATGATTTTGTTGGGTTCACCCAGTGGACCAGAAAGTTCGAATGACTTCATTGGGTTCATCCAGTGAACCAGAAAGTTCGAATGATTTTAGTGGGTTCACCCAGTGGACCAGAAAGCTCGAATGACTTCATTGAATTATCCTTTTAGTCTGACAAGAATAGATTAAAGTTTTCAACTTGAAAAGTTCGAATTAAGTTGTTGAGATTCAAGGTTCAAAGTCATGGTGTTTGGTTAAAAAGTTCGTTTTACGATGCTGACTTGGAAAGTTCGATTTATGGAGTTGGACTGGAAAGTGCAGGCTGAGTTGCTGGAATTCAAAGTTCACATACGCAGCGATAGAAAATTTGGATTAAGTTATCAACGAGAGAATTCAGACCCAAAACTTACTTTGGAAATAGACTGTATTACACTTAAGACAATGATATAATTCTAGCTCCATCTATTGCACTCTCAGTTACCTTTAACTTTTATTTACAACGCTTGTAATAATTAGAATGCCGAAGACACTTTCCTTCCTATATACTAAGTGTCGCAACTCATCTTTAGAATTAGATAATGAGGTTAGAAATGTTTCTGATAATCTACCCACTATTTTTGTGCACTAAAAATCAAGAGTTGTTTTTATTTCATCTTGAAATATTTTCATACTGGAATTGACAGTATATCTTTTTGCGCTTTCTTGTAATACATTTGGCTAATATCAACTCGGAAATAATTCTTCCTTTCATACAAGTAAAATCAAATCTGATATTGTGACGAAATTGGTAAATATTACGATATAAGGTTATGGATGATATATTCTTCATTTGAAGTAATGTTCTCTTAATACAATTACGATTTTCTTAATATTGTTATCAAAGTCTCTGGAATCGTATTTTATGTTGTTCTGTGTGTAGTGGGTTCCTACCGGCCGACGGCGGCCATTTTGTGTTCCGGCCGCAAGCCGCATCCTTCATGACCTTTTGAGCCGCTGTACAACCTCCTGAGGATCCTCACACAGTATACTTCCCGCCATGTCGAGTGTCTAACCTGTATCAACTCACAACCTTAATCTGCAACCTCAACCAACCAACACCACCACCAACACCTCTTGTGGCCTCAACCAACCACCACCATCACCACCACCAACACCTTTCGTGGCCTCAGCCAACAACAACCATCATCTCTTGTGGCCTCAACCAACAACCACCACCACCACCACCAACACCTCTTGTGGCCTCAGCCAACAACAACCATCATCTCTTGTGGCCTCAGCCAACAACAACCATCATCTCTTGTGGCCTCAACCTCACTTGAACCACCCCTCCAGTCACTACCCCCTTCCGGCACCTAGTTAACCCCTCCCTTGAGGGCACCGCCCCGACTACCCCCTTTGAAGAGGGCCACAACAACCCAGAACATAAATCAGCCTCACTTCCGATGACCTCAGCGACCGAACCTCTCTGTTCCAGTTTCCAGAGCGTGCGTCCACCTCGGGCCCGCCTAGGGCTTTGTTGTCCCTCCTGGGGGGGCAGGGCCTGGAGGTCTTCACCTAGGGAGTGGGGGAGAGAGAGAGGGGGAGAGAAGGGGAGGGAGAGGGGGAGGGAAGGTCCTGCATCCACAGGGGTGGGGAGGGAAAGGGGACAGGAAATGGATTTTTTTTCTGGGGGGTGCATATGACACTGGATCCCCAGGTGCCACAGCAACGAGAACGACTGGCAGCAGAGGGAGACATCGAAGTACCAAAATCCAGGGTCGAGCTGGAGGTGGGGTTAAGGGGTAATGGGTTGGTTTTATCATCAAGGAGAGGAGGGGGTGAGGGTCTGTAACCCATCCTACAAGGGTGGAGTGCCTAACCTACCTCAAGCCCTGCTTGGTAGCACCATGAGAGAGAGAGAGAGAGAGAGAGAGAGAGAGAGAGAGAGAGAGAGAGAGAGAGAGAGAGAGAGAGAGAGAGAGAGAGAGATGAGTTCATAGTCTTGTTAAGCTGTTAAGTTTCACTACCGGCCGGTTTTCTAAGTTTCCAGGCCTTGTCATTGTGCCCGGTTCCAGATTCGATCAATTTTAGCTTCAGATATGGCCAGGTTTCAGGTCTGGCTTAAATTCAAGCGTAAACTTTCGTTATCATCCATGTTATTAAGTTCCATATATACCTAAGTTCTAAAGATCAAAGTCTGGTATAATATATTCATCCAATCAGCGTCACCTTAACTGGTACATCCTTCATGAATCAACATTTTCTGGCGGATTCTCACATGTAAATGAGTTGGAACATTTGGCGATACGTGGTTAAATTCTGTCCAGAAAGCTACATACATCCTCTTCCTCGCTCTATTATCCCCTATCTCTCCACTGTGGCATCCCCACTTAGCCCGGGTGGAGTGCCATCTACATCCTCCTGCCCTCCACCCTCCCCACATCCATCCTAATCCCACCACCTCTCCCACTTTTAGCTCCCATGGCCTGTCCTCCTTTTCCAGCTCCACCTCTGGATCCGCCCCCCTTCCTCCCTCCTCATTCGCCCCCTGCCATTGTTCACGCCGGATGCTGTACTTGCTGCTGGTGATCCTCGAAGTGTGGTAATAGTGATGATGGCGACGGATCGGTGAAATAGTGAAGTGGTTGTTTGGCGTGACTGGACTGGTTGGTTCGTTGGTTGGTTAGTGAAGTGGGGTAGATGATGAGGCCTGGTGAGGCTATAGTTTCTGAATGGGTGACGTTATAGCTTCTGAATGGATGAGGTTATACCTTCTGAATGGGTGACGTTATAGTTTCTGAATGGATGAAATTATAGCTTCTGAATGGGTGAGGTTATAGCTTCTTAATGGATGAGCTTATAGCTTCTTAATGGATGAGGTTAAAGCCTCTAAATGGATGAGGTTGAAGCTTCTAAATGGACAAGATTATAGCCTCTGAATGGGTGAGGTTATAGCTTCTGAATGGTTGAGGTTATAGCTTCTGAATGGTTGAGGTTATAGCTTCTGAATGGTTGAGGTTATAGCTTCTGAATGAAGTTTATGAGAGCTTCAGATGGTGAGGGTTTGGTGATGTTGGTAGCTGGTGAGGGTTTGGTGATGGTGGTAGCTGGTGATGGATAGTGGCCAGTGCTGGTGACTGCAGGGGACACCTTGTAATCTTTGATGCTACGATGATTCAAGTGTTAGAGGAAACTTGTTTGCAAATGGAAAGGAAGTTCCAGTCCCTAAGATATGATGGAAGTTTCCAGCGGCCTGACGGCATAGAGTTGGTTTGGAACTATGTACATGAGCTTCCACCTTGACAAAATGAATGTAGGAAAGCACCTCAGAAAATCAAAATGTTGCTGCAGTCTTCAAGGAACAGTAAATTCTAGCATAATATGAGGCCCTGGAACCAAAATACCTTTTGCCTTTAATTGATTCGTAGACACTGGAATCTTGGGGGAAGAATGCTCTTCACTGGCTCAATGTCTTTCGCCCCCAGACCATCGAATCTACAAATATAAAGGAAGCAGCCAGTTTTCTGGTTCAGCACGTCAGCATAGCTAAAACCAGCCGGGGAATGCAAGTTGTGTTATCGTCTCATGTCCCTTCTCCGAGGATCTGGAGGAACTTGATATGTATATAAACATATATAAACATATCTTTTGTTTGTGGTAGGCACGGGCAACTGAATGCCCTAATCATGGACGTCTCGTTTACGATCATTACACGAAAGTGCACTTAGGAACTTATCGTGTTTCATTTCCCTGTGGATTAAAAGGATATATATATATATATATATATATATATATATATATATATATATATATATATATATATATATATATATATATATATTCCAATCTTAAGCCAGGTACTCAATTTATCGACCAGCCACAAGGTGAGGATGAACAGCTGGGTGCAGCATCCAGGATTCGAACCCGAACGTCCCGTAAAAGCGTCATGGTCAGCAGCGCTATCCATTGCCCCATGGAGTGCTAGATATCTCTATAAAGTGTCTGAGAAAATGCATGATAACTCAGTGTGGCATTTTGGCTGACAGAGGAGTGGTGGCATCTGTGATGAGGTTTGTGATGCTTGTGGAGTGGCATTTGTGTAGTGGTGTTTCTGGAGTGGAGTGGTTTCTCTGGAGTAGAGTGGTATGGTGTCCTGTGGCGTAGTGTGGTATGGTATGATGTGGTGGGATGTGGTGTGGTGTAGTGTGTTGTGAAGTGGTGTGGTGTGGTGTGGTGTGGTGTAGTGTGTTGTGAAGTGGTGTGGTGTGGTGGTGGTGATGGTGGTGTGTTGTGGCACGGTGTGGTTTTGTGTGGTGGTGTGTGATGTGGTGTTGCGGTGTAATGAGGTGTTGTGTGGTGTGGTGTGGTGTAGTGTTCGATGTGGTGATGTGTTGTGGATTGGTGTGGTTTAGTGGTATGGTGTGGTGTGGTGCAGTGGTTTGGCTGTGTGGTGTGATGAGGTGTAGTGCGGTGTGGCGTGGCGTGGTGTAGTGTGATGGTGTGGTGTGATGTAGTGTAGTGTGGTGTGGTGTGGCGTAGTGTGGTGTGGTGTGGTGTGTGTGGTGGTGTAGTATAGTGTGGTGTAGTGTGGTGCTGTGATCTGGTTGTGTGGTGTGATGTGGTGGGATGGTGGTTTGTTTTGTGTAACGTAAGTGAAGTATGTATGACAGCACGTAGCATGGGTGTATGTGAGACAGCGTGCAGCCAGGGTTTATGTGCGACACAGCATGGAGAATGGGTTTATGAGTCACATCATGCAACATAGGTGTATGTGTGTAGCGTGACACATTTTGTAGTCTCGATGTACTGGAGACACAGATTGTAGCTGGGTGTACATGAGACACAGCATGTATCCTGGGTGTACTGTGAGACAGCAGCATGTATCCTGGGTGTACATGAGACACAGCATGTATCCTGAGTGTATGTACCACAGACTGTACTGTTGCGCGAGGAGAGTGAGGCAAGAGTAGCGTCGGTGGTGAGGAGGGAGGGAGCAGGTGAGGAGGGGCCAGCCACGTGCCCCGTCAGGTACAACTTCCGGTGAGCGCATCTGCTCCGACACCGGTGTATCTCAGGCGAACACCTGTGCCAGATGCATCCTACCCCCCTCACTCTCACACCTCTCTCTCTCTCGCCACTCCTCGCTCCACCAAGATCCTTTCGAAACTCCTCCACGTCAACAGCCCAGAGGACCCTCGTCACTAAAACCACGCAGCTCCTTCACATGCACAAGACGGACGTCGGAATCCTTCAGGATATGAACAGGTGATTCCCGGAGGCGTCCGGTTGTCTTCCGTCGACCGTTAAGAATTCCACAAGAGCCTGTGACCTCCGGCCTTGGCGTTCTTGAGGCCATTTAAACCCCCCACCTTATCAGGTGATCTGCTTCCTTCCGCACACCTTGCAAGAGGAGGCGACAACCTTCTCCTCCTCCTCCTCCTCCTCCTCCTCCAACCCTTCCTCCGGGGATTTAAAAAGAGATGGCGGGAAACCGTCTTGTGTTTCTGAGCCGTGAACGTTCTCTCCTTCGAAAACTTACTGATGCAGAGATGCAAATAAGAATTACATGAAAATTCTTATGATTAACTTTTCTTTTTTTTTTTTGCTGTCTTGTGTCGCAGCTCCAACACCGGCGTCGCATCCCAGACACAGACGTTGCAGAGACTTGCTATATCAGGCGAGATATGATACATTTTCCGCACGGATGTCGACGGCGTTTGGTACTCACTTGAGTACAAAGTGGTTCACTGATCTGATCTTCACCCTCGTGAGGAAGGGTGAGCGGCAGGATGCTGTTCCTTCAATATCCATCCTCGGCAAGACTCAGATTTCGTTTCGTGAAACTATTTTCAAGAGTTTATGAACAATGCCAATTCTAATATAATTCCCTTGAATGGATCATTCTGTCACAAACTCCCATCACTACTCAGAAAAAGGGGGTATTCCAGCCAGCACTTTCCAAGATCGTTAAATCTATCTCTCATTCCTTTTCCCACTTTTCCTTTCGAAGAACCCTCTCACTTCGTCCTCACCATCGCTTATGGTCCCTGGGTGTGATTCCGTCCAGCCAACTCTCTTCTACTTTCCTCCTATGCTCATCACATGCTGAACTATTACCAGAAAAGGATGGGCCAGGGCATGAGGAGGGACCGGGGTAGGAAAGGGGGTCCTGAGGCAGGGGAAGTCCAAGATCTGTGTCCAATGGTTTCCAACTACATGATAAATGTCACCCCATTGTTATCATGCACCTCCAGCAGTACTGCAATACTCAGCTTCGAATCAAGAAACAAAATAAATCGAAAATGTAAAATTCCACGACATGCTACATATGTGATATTTGTTTAGATGTTGTTACTTTTGAAAGTGTCTTCACAATAACAACTTTAATTAAAGAAAACTTTGTCTCAAGGAAATAATAGTGATCTATCAACAAATGCACTGAAGAAAGATACAAGTGTTTGGTAATTCGACGCACACAGTAAAGAAAAAGAAGAAGAAAAAGAACAAAAAAAAGAAGATAATAATAATACTAATAATAATAATACTAATAATAATAATAATAATAATAATAATAATAACAATAATGATAAGAAGAAGAAGCAAGCAACTGGACCTATAGCCGTGGGTTTCCCAGTATCAACCATCTGGCGACACTTACATTTTGAAAAAAAACTACTTATGAAACTCCCAGATCATTAGAACTATTAATTAGCACCCAGAGATCAAAACCGCTAATTAGGCGTAACATTAACTTGATCAGAGGAAGAAAAGAAGACCACATTACATTCTGGAACTCCGTGACAGATACAGTTTCATTCGAAATGAAAAAAATGATAATCAGTCATGAAAATAATCAAAAGGAGATCGCCAATAATTTTTCCGGCACCATCGTCTCCTCGGGTGTTGGAGATGGATGTGTGGCTCATCCACTCCACCACCATCATCCAACCTGGAGGCGAAGGTGACTCCCTCACTCTACTACGATCATCCACCCACCTCAAAGCGTTGTAGGTGGAGGTGTACCTCTCTTCAACACCATCAACTCCCCCGGGGTTGTTGGACGTGGAGGCGACTCCCTCCCTCCGCCACCATCATCCACCCCCAGATATTGCAAGTGACAACACAGAACATGAGAAGTCCCGTCCAACAGCTACGACCGTGACGGGTGACAGAAGTGAGTGACAGGGGTTGTTGATGTAGTGAAGAGATGGGTGGTGCAGGAGTAGGTGATGGCGGTGGTGGAGATGGGTTGTAAGGCTGAGGATGGCGTTGGGTGTAGGGTCATGGGCGGAGATGGATGGATAGAGATGGGTGTATGGTAATGGGTTGAGACGGATGTATGGTCATGGGTGGAGATGGGTGGCTGGTAGGGGATGCGCCACATAGACGCTTCACTTAAAGTCAGAGGAACTGTGACTCACATGACATAACTACAGATAAACGGACGATACTATGTCCGGGAGTCGTAGGGGAAGATGGTCTGGCCTTGGTGTTTCCGAGAGAGAGAGAGAGAGAGAGAGAGAGAGAGAGAGAGAGAGAGAGAGAGAGAGAGAAATGAAATATGAGAACCATAAATACGACGTCCATCTAAATAAGGGATAATACGGGAAAGTATAAGTAGAGAATTTACTTGTAGAGAAATAAACTATGAAAATATTCTTCAAGGAAAATAAGGATTTTGGAGACATAATCCCATCAATATTAACTTCATGATACAGAGTTGAGAATATCAAGACACTGGTTGAAGAGAGTGATCCATATCAGGGAACACATGTGTAGAATGATTTTGGATACTGGTTTGATAGCTCGTTCTGTACATTAGAATTCTCTCTCTCTCTCTCTCTCTCTCTCTCTCTCTCTCTCTCTCTCTCTCTCTCTCTCTCTCTCTCTCTCTCTCTTTCTCCTGATCATTGACCCAGTTAGAATTAATGATCAATCATGAAGCCCCTTGCCCACGACGGTACGACCCTTGAGCACGACAGTACGACCAATAAGCACGATGGTACGACACTTAGGTATGATGGCTTGGTCATCATGGGTAGCATCATCGTGCTCAAGGGTCGCACCGTCGTGCTCAAGGGTCGTACCGTCGTGCTCAAGGGTCGTGCCGTCGTGCTCAAGGGTCGTATTGTCGTGCTCAAGGCTCGTACCGTCGTGCTCAAGGGTCGTATTGTCGTGCTCAAGGGTCGTGCCGTCGCGCTCAAGGGTCGTATTGTCGTGCTCAAGGGTCGTATTGTCGTGCTCAACGTACGAACGAAGACTCTGGATCAAGTGGGCGGCTTCAACTTCCAAACTGTAATGCCGACCTTGAGTTTGACTTAAGGTTAAGTGATTAAATAATGTCTCAGCAAAACCATCTCCTAAAAACATTCAAAGTGTCCTTGTAACTGTCTGATCCAGCTATTTTCCTGCATTTTCTAAACACAGACTTTTTTTTTTTCTTCCTACAGAGTTGAACATAAAAAAGATAATCGAAAACAAAATTAGGATAACTTTTTTCCCCAAACCTTTCAAGACTGATTAACAAACTTCGAATGGAATTTTTTTCTACAACGAAAAGCTGTTTTTTTCTTACTTCTACAATTTTATAAACCTGGATAACAGTTTACTTTTAAGGACTGATTGAACTCACACACACACACACACACACACACACACACACACACACACACACACACAGACGAATGTAGAGTTCTCTTCCGTGTCTAAAACACACTCACACACACACACACACACACACACACACACACACATCTCACCCTGTATTGTAAATGAAGGTAATACATCTCCTATCACCGTAGACACCCATATGAATATAACTTTTCTCAAAGTTTTCCAATCTCCCAATCCCATGGGCAATTCAAAGGTGCGATGAAATATCATTGTCGCAACATATGACGTCTTGCATCACTAGGAACACATGTCACAGGGAACACTTCTGACTTGCACTGAAGCATTTGACACCAACAATAGGAAAAAAAAAAAGGAAGATCGTTGATTTACGTGACTCTTGGTACTAGTTTTACACGAGCATTGTGCTATTAATCAACTGAACCTCGAAGCTCATGGCTTTAAATGGAACCTTCTGTAGCTCTGCCCATATTAAACTGTACCGAAAAAAGGTTCCAAGCAGATAAAGTAATGGAAAACACTCCCGAGAACTTTTTAATTCAACTGTTGGTGATAATATGATAATGGAACAGAACTCAGATGGAAGTAGTCCACCTAAGACTACATCAAACTGTACACGAAAGTTTCCAAACAGAAAAACTGACATAAAACAATCATGAGAATTTTTCCCTCGCATCAGTTGGCGAGAGAGGACATTTTTTGAACCAGGAAGAGGATGGAAGATGGGATTACATTACACTGTACTGAAAATGCTCCAGTAAAGACATTCATGGAAATTACTCTTCAAAACGTTCATCTCTCGTCTGCTGGTGAGAGAGACACAGTGCAACAGAACTAAGAGGAAAGATGTCTACCTTTGTATACAGTATGACGCCTGGGAGCCTGACACCATGCAAGCGGATCATGGTAGCGGGATGGTACCATAGCATCTGTAAGTCAGAAAATATTGTATTGGCATGGTACCCACAACATGGCCCTCTCACACACACACACCTACACAACACACCTAGACAGGTACAAGTTGAACACAAATGCAATTATACATAGAGAAAGGTATACATGGACACGCAAGGCGTCAAAGATGCTTGTACCAGGAACAAGGGTTCGATTCAAAGAGTTTTCGGTGGTCGAATTATTTCATAGGTCCACTTGCGCCTCCCCGAAGGCATAGTACCATCATTGAGACAGGCCTTAACAAACCACCACCCCCCAGAGACCTTCGCGTGAGACATACATATGAACGACCAGTTCTAAAGGGAATAATCACGTGACGCAAACTCACGATATTAGAAAAAAACAAGTAGATATGTTAAAATCTGACATTTAGAAAAAATATATATATTACGTCCACAAACAACACATACGTAGAGGTCAAAGGTATTACATAGATGGATACATGCACAAGAAACAGACACAGGTGTACGAGTAAATATGAATAAGAACATAATGCCAAGAGCTGTCACCATCTTACGAATCTCCAGTCCATCGAACCTCGACACACAGATACACAGAGAGACAGACAGAGAGGAAGACAGACAGAGAGGAAGACAGACAGACAGACACACACACACACACACACACACACACACACACACACACACACACACACACACACACCAGCCGAGCCACAGAGGTGTGCCACGGGCTAGGTAGCGGAGGTGGAGTGTGGCGGGAGTGGGGGGTAATGCAGGACGGGTCCTTGCGTCATCTCGGTTTGTTCTGCAGCGCGTGGGAGGAGGTGCCGCACTGAGGGAGGCTGGACAATGACGCGTCGCAACCCAACATCCTGAATGATATCCAAGCGGTCCCCCCCCCCTTCCCCCCCCCCCCAAGGCTGTCCTCTGCGCTTACCGAGGGAGGGGTGTGTGAGAGGGGAGGGAGGATGGGTGGATATCCTTCCGCCTTCGACAATACTACTAAGGTCTGACAATGGTGTGGCCAGGGCGTGAACCTCCGCCAGACGCTTCCTTCCTCCTCCCTCCCCCCCCTCCCCCCTACCGTGCCAAACCCCCCCTCTCACTACTTATGTACATGTTGAGTGGTGGTGGGCGTGTGACCTGGTTGGTGTGTGTGTATGTGTGTGTGTGTGTATGTTGGGGGGATGCGTGACCTCGCAGCGACCTGGTGGTAGTGTTAGGGTGTGTGACCTGGTAGTTAGCTGGTGGTAGCATTGGGATGTGTGCCCTAGTGTGTGTGTGTGGGAGGCTTGACCTCGGACCGACCTGGTGATGATGTGACCTGGTAGCGGTGACAGTGTGACCTGGAGTGGTGGGACCTGGTACTATCACTAGGCACTGGCTACCTGTCCAGGTCCAGACTGTCCCCTACTTTCCCTAGTGGTCAAGAGTAACATCATCTCTCACTCAGCTCCCCTTCACTCAGCTCCCCCTCACTCAGCTCCCCCTCACTCAGCTTCCCCCTCACTCATCTCCCCCTCACTCAGGTCTCCCTCACTCATCTCCCCTCACACACACACACACACACACACACACACACACACACACACACACACACATACACACACACAAGAGTTCCTTTAGAACAGCAGAGCTGCATCTAATGATCGGGTGAAACTATTGAGAAACGATCCAATCCTTTGTACAGCACGAATATAAACAGTTCCGTTTATACCTAAAAGACTTAGTGTGTGTGTGTGTGTGTGTGTGTGTGTGTGTGTGTGTGTGTGTGTGTGTGTGTGTGTGTGTTATACACAACTGTCTGCTACACTTTGTACCCCATACAAGTGTTAAATGCGGTCGCCTGATTAAAAATAGCACCTGTTGATAAAACGATCGTACCATCAATGCGATTTTCTTCCGTCAATTTGACGTCTATTATCTAATACTTTTGGCACAACTTTGAGTTATATACCACAGATGTATATTCCGTTGTAAGTAATGACCAATGTCTGATAGGATCAATTCTGATCATATAAGTAACTTTTAAAACCTGTTACTTACTTATGAAATATTGTGAAGCATGAATTTAAAGATATTCATTAAGTAGCATTTATAACATACCTGGCGCCACGCAACACATACGGAACATTGATCAGTTACATACAGATCAAGTAACATTAAGCAACAATATTCTGAATGAACAAAACCTTTATTCAAATGAAAAAAAATAACAAATTGTATAAACCACAGTGTAGGAACATCAAATGAAGACATCAAAGTAGCAAAGCTACGTTTCAAGGAACAAACATGACAGCAAATCTCAAAGGAACACGACAGCAAATACAAGGTAACATAAAGTGACATAAAAATACAGTAACAAACATCCATCAATATGTAGCACATTAAGTAATGTAATAATACAATGTTACAACTATAAACAACACACAAAATATATATGATCGCTACTGCTGGCAGACTCACTATTCCTTCAAAAGTATTTCTTTGTGTATATATGTATGTATATATGTATGTAGGTATGTATATATGTATGTATGTATGTATGTATGTATGTATGTATGTATGTATGTAGGTATGTATGTATGTTTGTATCTCTGTATGTACATAAGGTATTCATATTCCTACAAAAATGAAAAATACATTTAGATATCACCTGTCCCTATATGTTGTTTAATCAAAAGTTTACGTCTTTACCTACGGAAACACACACACACACACACACACACACACACACACACACACACACACACACAAAACCATACTGCACACTGCAACCAAACACTCGTCAACCAAACTCAACTGATATATAAATAACCACATGTTCAACATTCGCTGTCTTATAGCCATCTAAACCATTACGTAAGGATCTTCCTCCTTTCAGCACCTTCGTCAAAAACGAGATAAAACTAGAACATTCCAGCAACGGCCTAGCATAACATAGCGTCTATCAAAGGTAGCCTTAACAATGCTTCTATTTACATAGCCTCACCAAACACTCAAGCCTAGTGCCACTTGTCGCTACACGTACGAAGAACAACAGAACTAAATCTGCCGCTTAGAAATAAACCTCAGGGTAACAGACCTTGGGTTTAGCTAAAACTATTATCTATGAAAGGCGTCCTGGTAATGTCGAACAGAAAGTTTGAAAGTGTTTAAGTATATCGACAAGGTAAAGTCACTAAGTTTTTTCACTTTACGTAGAGATTGGTCGATCAGAATTACCACGAAATCAAAGTGAAGAAGATATAAGACAGATGTGGACAGAGCTGTTGTCTGCTGTACGATTGGAGAACACAGGAATATACAACCAACACTAGATGTTGTCAAGACGAAAATTATCCAGATATCAGACTTACGTCTACTTAAACACTTTAATACTATAGATAATCAATAAATGTAACAGTTTGAGAAGGATAATGTAATAGGCATGTAATTCAATATATTTTTGCCTCTTAGATTTTGAACTCTTTCCTCCCCAGAGCAGAATGCGCTTTCCCATTCCCGCTTTCCAATAGAATTTCCAAGTTAGTATACCTCCTGTACACTGTATGTTGCACCTTAGCTATTATCCTGCTCGCTGCTTTGTCGGAAGGAGTGAGGGAATTGAAGATGACCTGTTTCTTTGTTAACCTGTCTTTATATATAAATGGATTAGGAACTCGAGGTTAAGAGCTGTTCTCCAGCAGATAACCTTGTCATAGACCATTGGGTTTTCTACCTGTCTTTTTTTCTACGTAACCTCAGAGGCAGTTTACGACCACAACCATGTACAACCATCAACCAGATCACAGACTTCAAGCAATTATACGAAACAATCATATGCCTAAACCATTCAACCACCACACATTTCTATAACCCTACTCTCTACCCAACAGAAACAAGCACCACCCACTCTACAACCCTACAAGAGCAACTTCAACACTTCTAACTACCAATCCAAACAATGTTTTCATAGCATCCAACACGTAAGAAAAAATAATCTCACCCCCCTTTAAAAACAAATGAAATTGAAAACAGATTCTTAAGCTTGTTAAAAAAAAGGAGGGGTAATAAGAAAGGGGGTAATAAGGGGAAAAAGATTCCCTCGTGTCCAACCTAAGAAGAAAGAAAAGAAAAAAAAAAGTTCTTTTCACTTTCTGATAAAGAAAAGAAAAAAAACTTCTAGGACAAAAATGTCGCTGGCTGGTGTCGTGGTCCACGCGCTAAATAGCCGACGGTTGGGCCTCAGTATTGTCCGACTTTCACAACAAAACTGTAATTCAACACACAAAGTGGAGCGGAAGTTTTACGTTCCGGCCCCTCCCCCCTTCCCCCCTTCCCCCCCCCCCTTGCACACAAGCCAAAAAGGGGGAGTGGGGGCGGGGGACTGTGAATCCCGCCCGCCTCCCACAGCTCCCTCCCCTTAAACAGTAAGGTGAAGAGGGGGGGCGAGTGGGGTGATCAGGGTAGTGCAGAGGGGAGGAGTGAGGAGAGAGAAGGTTTAGGTGGAGGATGATGGTCATGATACTGCTGTCTGGGAGAGGAGGAGGAGGAGGAGGAGGAGGAGGACGAGGGAAAGGTGTGAAGGGAGGGAGGAGGAGTCGAGGTCGGAGTCGGAGGACGAGACAACAAAAATTGTGCAAGTATGATCGCAGATTCTCTCTCTCTCTCTCTCTCTCTCTCTCTCTCTCTCTCTCTCTCTCTCTCTCTTTATATATATATATATATATATATATATATATATATATATATATATATATATATATATATATATATATATATATATATATATAATATGGACGCACACTTTCATAGGACATAATACCCTCCAACAGCCAGGATTCGAACCCAGGACCTTTTGTGTTGTAGTCGGGAACGCTAACAGCTAGACTATGATAATCTCTAATAGGGAAATGACTTTTCGACAAGTAAACAAATACTCTTCGTCTCACATCCATGAGCAACGAGGTCTAACCCGCACCAGACACATCTTTAGATTTGGTTGTTTGTTAATATGATGTTTCTCCTTTTTGAAGAAGAGTAGGGATTAGGTGGGGAGTTCGGCACCAAGGTACCAGACATGGGGAGGCATCAGGGTTCCTGGAGGTGTGGTAGGGACTGAGGGAGACTGTAGGTCGTATGGAAGGGACGATTCGTTAGTCGCAATGAGTCGTCTCTCTACAGGAGAACCAAGATGGATCGTACAGTAATGAGTAGTCTCTCTCATCAAACACAACTTTACAGTGAGCAACACAGTCTTTAGAAAGGATACACTTCTTACTTATAGCTACATTCATTTATTCAGCTATTTATGAATTTCCATAATACTTTCATAAGGAATTCGACACCACAGAGGGAGCTCGGATGCCATAGGTCACATAGTTCTAATCGCTAATACACATGTAATAGAAAGAGGTTTGCCAGATTCTAATCACTTGAGCGCGAAGGTACGACTCTCGAGGACAAAGGTACGACCTTTGAGCACGTAACACTTAAGTATGACAGCACGACCCTTGGGTATGATGGCCTGGACTTCATACTGACCCTCAAGGATCAGCTCAAAGACCAGGCCATTGTGCCCAAAGGGTCGTATCGCCGTGATCATTGGTCGTTCTGTCGTTCTAAATGGTCGTCCTGTCGTGCTCAATGGTCGTTCTGTCGTGCTCAATGGTCGTCCTGTCGTGCTCATTGGTCGTCCTGTCGTGCTCAGTGAGCCTAAGAGACCTTGAAGCCCTCGGGCTCTGGGAGTAAAGAGGTGAGGCGAATGTGAGGCACACATGTGAGGTGGTGGGTCACTGTGGGAGAAGCCAGGGGGGCCGGTTGGTCACTGCTGGGGTTGGACCATGTGTACGGGATGAACTAAAGAGACGTAGCCTTATCGCTGCTGGGAACACACACACACACACACACACACACACACACACACACACACACACACACACACACACACACAATGTCAAAGCTGGCTTCTAAAGATTAGTTAACTGCGTAGCAGGCAATTCGTGAGACATTTTGAGAGAGAGAGAGAGAGAGAGAGAGAGAGAGAGAGAGAGAGAGAGAGAGAGAGAGAGAGAGAGAGAGAGAGAGAGAGAGAGAGAGAGAGAGAGAGAGAGAGAGAATAAATACTTTGGTACGAAAGTACATGAAGAACATAACTCAGTATGAAAGGAAGACGAAGGCACATAGGAAAAATGATCTAGTTTGATGGCGTATTAAAAAAAGAAAATATGCAATTGAGGTATGCGAAAAATATCCTCAAGAATGAAGGTGCGAAGAAAAAATTGAATCCTTCGTGAAAACAATGATAAAAAGAAATACTCTGGTCTTAGGGCACGAGGCAAGATTAATGTAGTGAGGTGGCAAGTGAAAAGTAACGTCATTAGTATGAAAGTACATGAAACAAAATGTGACTTAGTATGATGGCACATAAAAGAAAAAGAAAAATAATTTATTCTGCCATGAGAAAAATATAATCTTTTAAGATGACATGGGAGGAAAAGTTATTAGAATGGCTCAGACGAATGAAAGTATGAATTAACTCAATGTAAACATGTTACATTATTAACTTGAAATCTATAAACTATAGATTTGAAACCTGACAAATCACAACTTCTGAACCTTTCATAGCACCGATTCTAACCCCTCATATCTATTGAGGTCATCATACTTCAGTAATAACAGCCTTACGCCAATAACTTTAACTTAACACATTAAATTCTTAATCTATTCCACTGCAGCTTTATTTCCCAGCATTTCACGTTATCAAAAACCTAAATTTTCTCTTTAGCTTCAGTGTGGTTTTAGGCAACAAACGTTTGGCCAAAAGTATGAGTAGATAATGATCTTGTTCCTCATAATCTGGTATATCACTCTAACCAGTTGTTGACCTTACTTTTATCAGTTGATGACCTTATTGTTGCCTGTTGATGACCTTACTCTAACTGATGACTCACTCTTACAAAGGATGCCTTATACAATTTTTCTTTCCCCTCATCAATATTTCGTTTACCATTTTCACTATATCATGAAAGCACAGAAAGCTAAACCTAGCTGTGGTGGTGCTATAACATGACTCCAGCTGTGGTGGTGTAGAAAGCTGACTCTGACAGTGGTAGTATTCAAAGCTAACCCAACTGTAGTAGTGTGCTAAGCTAACCCCATCTGAGGTAGTGTGGTAAGCTAATCACAGCTGTGGTGGTTTGGTAAGCTGACCCCAGCTGTTGTGGTGTGGTAAGCTGACCCCAACTGTTGTGGTGTGGTAAGCTGACCCCAACTGTGATGGTGCACTAAGCTGACCCCAGCTGTTGTGGCGTGGTAAGCTGACCCCAGCTGTTGTGGTGTGGTAAGCTGACCCCAGCTGTGGTGGTGAACTAAGCTGACCCCAGCTGTGGTGGTGTGGTAAGCTGAGGTGTGGCAGGAGAGGCCGTGTTCTCTATGGTTGTAATTATCAGGAAGAGGATTAAGGGAATGGACCTTGTGACTGGCGGGCGGGTTGTAGGCAAAGGGAGGTGAAGGAAGGGGGAAGTGAATGAAGGAGGAGATGAAGGAAGGAGGAAGTGAAGGAAGGGGGAGAAAATAAAAGCGAGGGATGGGTAGATACCATTAGAAGTAGGAGGGGGCTGGCCACAGAGTACTGGCTAACTACAAATAGCCATGGCGAGATTTTACTGGAATGACAAGGCCAGCCCTTAGTGCTCACAGCATGTTTTGCTTGTTGAATTCAGCTCGAGTAAACGTGGAAATAATTCGGGTGGGTTACAAGCAAAGATGACTTCGATGTGAAGCTCGAGTAAACGTAAAATAATTAAGGTGGGTTACAAGCAAAGATGACTTCGATGTGAATATCATCGAGATGGAAATAGGCTGGAGGAATCTATTTGTGAAAGACATCTTCACCAACATGTCGCCAGAGCCACACATTTAGGAGAATTGGAAAGGAGACAGCCTGTCTTATGGCAAATGTTAGAGTAATATCTAAGTATATGGATCATAAAATATTCAGCAAACTGTTTACGTCCTCCAGTACATCAGTTTGGTCACTGCACCTAAAGAAGCCTATAGAACTAATGGAATAAATCCAGAGAAGGGCGATATAGATTGTACCAGAAATGTCTACTGAGCTACAGGGAAAGGTTAGATGTCTTGAACTTGTCTAGCAAGAAAGAAAGAAGAGTAAGAAGAGTAAGGTGACTTGATCACAGTTAACTGATGATTTACACAAGGAACAGTTCTTCGAAAGATACAGGAAGGACAGAACAACCAGAGCCATGAACGTGTAATTAAGCTAAACAGTGATGGAAAAGATGTAAAGAAGTACAATACAGTAAAAAGGTTAGTGGAATTATGAGATAGTGGATACAGGCAGAGCAGAAAAAATTAGATGAAACCTTATGAGCGTAAAACTCCCTTCCCTTGTGGTTCAATAGGTAATTACAAATATGAAATGACACACACACACACACACACACACACACAAATTCGGCCCCATCATCCCCTACAAACACACCTCTCTCCCTCCCTTTCACATACCGTCACAACATAACGGGACAACAGGTAACGCGTTACGGCCACAAGGGCTTTTGACCTAACCCTCCACCCCCCACCACCCCTAGTGATGTGTTTGTGTTCACTTATTTCTTTTGTTTCGAGGATAGTGTAACGGAAAATAGAAATTTACACACACACACACACACACACACACACACACACACACACACACACACACACACACACACACACACAGACATTGTCTATTGAGCGTTTAATTTTAGATACTGTATATAAATATAGACAAGATTATTAGATGTTAGTATTACACACGACAGTAGAGTGTTGGTATGGTCTTATGAGAGTTGAATTCCATTAGTGCATCATGAGCTTTGACTTCACCGACATGACCAGTTTAATGTTGGGAAGATGTATGCCCAGCGACGCTGCATATACATGGATGGGGCGTGTTGGCTTCATGGCAGTCTGGGACACAAGTAAGCAAGCGAGCAGGATGGCAAGTAAGTAGGATGGCCAAATAAGTAAATAAGTAGGATAGTAAATAAGCAGGCAAACAGGATGGTAAGCAGACAGCCAACCGATAAGTCAACGTCAATCAGTTACAGAGCCAATCAGCTACTCAACCCGCCGGTCTTTCAGCCAATCAGTGAATGATCCAATCTGTCATTCATCGACGTTATTCACTCACTAATACAGGGGTCCCTTAAGGCAGGAGTTCACTCCTGGCCTGCCCTGGACCACGTGTATGTGGGAGGCGAGGAGGAAGGGAGGGAGGGAGCAGTGTAGTGTGTGGAGGGAGGAAGTGGGGCAGTATGTGAAGGGAGGGGAGGAGGGAGGGAGGGAGGGAGGTCAGTTTGTGTGGAGGGAGGGGGTGGAGGGCTCGGGGCACTGTGCGGAGGGAGAGCGGAGGGGTGAAGGGAGCGGGTCAGTACGCACGACAGCGGATACAAGACAGATAAAGGTGAAGGGGGAGGAGGCGCACTATCACGGCGTCACAAGGTCGTTGTATCGCGCTTCCTTCCCTTGGCGTGGCCACAGAACTACTCCCCACCAGCTAAAGATAGTCTCCCGCCTCACCGGACGTTGAGGGGGTCAGATAGCAAGAGGTAACAGCGGCCTCTTGGGACATCAAGGACGTGGTGCAACGCCCCAGGATAGCAAGGGTGCGGCGTGACGCCCCAGGATAGCAAGGATGCGGCGTGGCGCCCTAGAACAGCAAGGATGTGACGCGACGCCCTAGGAGAGCAAAGATATGGCGTGACAGCCTGGGATAGTAAGGATGTGACGTGACACCCTGGGATAATGATTTTGTAGCACAAGACGCCTTAAGGTAGCTCTTAGTGAAACGACGCCCTTGGATGGCAAAGATGAGGCGCGACGCCCTTGGATAGCAGGACGCAAATGCGACGCCCTATGATAACAAGGTCGTGACAGCGACGCCCAAGGACAGTAAGAACATGGCGGAGTGTGAGAGGCGTGGGGGATAGCTTGGGGGTGAGTGTAAACATTGGATATACTGGATAGACCAGTGAGGAACCATAGTACCTGCTATGAACATATGCATGTCGAACGTTCATCCTTCACGAGAGAAGCAGAGACGATTGAATGAGCAGAAAACAGCAGAAGGAGGACCAGTGTGACTCCGACAGCAGAAGTAACAAGAAGGAAACAGCAGAAGGATGAGTGAGACCTCGCCAGCAGATTTTCTTGTCAGGAAAAAAATACATTGAATCTATAAAGAAGAAGAAATGCAAATGCAGAATGACTAACATAGCAAGCAAAGCGACGTTTGAAAGTATCATCACCGTTGGCATTAGACGAGTACGTAAGAAGGACTCAAAATCTGGCAGGCGCCGACACTCAGTTCAAAACAGAACATTCACACAGAAGCCTTGAGAGAGAAGGTAGTTTGAAAGCAACGCTTCCACTCAACTCTTGCAACAGACACTGACATAGAGATAAATCACGGTTACTGAACTCGTCCCTAGAAAGAAATCAGGGTCAAAGAATTCATCCCTTTTGAACAAAATTCGCAATAAGCCTCGTCAACAAATCAAACTTCCACGTTGATCTTTTCAACAAATTTCCACATTCGTCACGGAAAAAATAAAGAACCTCGTATTCATCTCGTCACCAAAATAACATATCACATTCTTCCCTTTACCTGACAAATATTTTCATTTTCATCTCGTCACCAAAATAGCATTTCTCGCATCCATCTTGTCACCTCTGTGGTGTCTCTAAACATAAGCTCAAATCACCGGAAAAGGAAGTGATAGCTTATCCTGGACACCCAACTCTCAATACAGGGATAAAGAAAGAAATAGCAAAGGGTAGAATAACATGAACACAAAATGGCCAGTCACTTCACTAAACGCTGCGACGTATGGCAACTTCACGGTAGCCAAGTATCGAAATTCTTAATTTGTTTCACATAAAAAAAAATAATATATATCGACAGACATATTAAATACAGTAACAACGATATTTAGATACGATATTGGCAGGTGTCACCACTGAAGACCCCATCATGATGGGCACTAACAATGAGGGCCCCATCATGATGGGCACTAAGAATGAGGGCCCCATCATGATGGGCACTAAGAATGAGGGCCCCATCATGATGGGCACTAAGAATGAGGGCCCCATCATGATGGGCACTAAGAATGAGGGCCCCATCATGATGGGCACTAAGAATGAGGGCCCCATCATGATGGGCACTAAGAATGAGGGCCCCATCATGATGGGCACTAAGAATGAGGGCCCCATCATGATGGGCACTAACAATGAGGGCCCCATCATGATGGGCACTAACAATGAGGGCCCCATCATGATGGGCACTAAGAATGAGGGCCCCATCATGATGGGCACTAAGAATGAGGGCCCCATCATGATGGGCACTAAGAATGAGGGCCCCATCATGATGGGCACTAAGAATGAGGGCCCCATCATGATGGGCACTAACAATGAGGGCCCCATCATGATGGGCACTAAGAATGAGGGCCCCATCATGATGGGCACTAAGAATGAGGGCCCCATCATGATGGGCACTAACAATGAGGGCCCCATCATGATGGGCACTAAGAATGAGGGCCCCATCGTATCACTTATAGTTCTAAAGGGTTGCATAAAATACCTTTGTAAACATGATGACAGATGTTTCAGTGAAACACATGTAACATTTACCTTATCTAAGGAAATGCAACATGAGATATACTGTCTGCAAATCTTTTTTTTTTATAAACGAGTCGTGAATGAAGTATAACATATCATGATAACACGAATGAACATCTCAGAACATAAGATACCTCGACATGGGCACAGGAGGAATCACACTATCTGTTGGCGATTATTGTGTAAAAGTTTGAGCTCAGATTTGACATTGAAGGACAAGATTGGTCGCAACATATTCCCGCGCTTGGCTTCTGAACACAATGTCTGGTAGTTGGTAACAGCTGCACAGAACGTTACTGTATTTCCTCCACCATATCAAAAGCTATGGGGCGGATACTGAAAATTCCATATCCCTTACTGTGACCTTTGACCTTGAAGGTAGGACTCTAAGGGTGGGTCATGAGGAATCACCCGCTGGTGGGTAACGTACAGAACATCATGTCGATAGTTCTCGTTCCGAAGTTATGGAGCGGACGCTAAAAATATCAAATTTCAAAGTATGGAATGAGAGAAGACTCACATTTCTATTCGGTGGATGGTACAGGGGATCCCAGACACATACCAGATGTGGGAGTTATTTTCCCACAAACTAAGGTCCCCAACTTCTACCCTGAAGTTTCAAAACGGAGGGAAGACAGTACATTCCCCTGGGGTACTCTCTCTTTACAAAAATAGAATAATCATACCTTTATACCGAGACAAAAGACAGAATCATCCATGTACTTCATTTACCAAACTCTTGTTTATCATACCATCACTCAGAGAAGCTCCTATCACGAGGGATCTTAAGTTTAGTAAATGTAACCAATTTATGTAAAGAAAACTAACTTAACCCAGATTTGTTATGACAGAAATTCAGGTTAGCCAAGTCCTGATTTTACCAGTGTTTACGAAAGTGTAAATGTAAACATGCCAGCCGAAACATGAGCCAGTCAGGATGTGTACAGTTAGGTTCAGCGGCCCCTACACGTTGATAGCACGTACACACAAGTACACAGACGATATGTATACTAATACGCACATATACGAACACGTACATGGGTGATGGTACACGCTTTATGTCAGATGTAAGGGCGCGCTTCCCTTCCTCCATCTGCTTACGAGATGCGTTGCACTCGGAATTTACAGAACTTCGGTAGCTAAACGCTAGAGGCGCTGCATTCGGTACTTAAGAAACTTCGGTAGCTAACCGGTAGAGGCGCTGCACTCAGCACTTAAGGAACTTCGGTCGCTAACCACTAGAGGCGCTGCATTACGGGTCCCACAGAACTTTGGTGGCTAACCGCTAGAGGAGCTGAGAGCAGTGGTTCCAGAACGCCCGTAGATGACCTCTAAGGCCACTGTACTGGAGAACATTTGGCCATCATAGACGCAGTAATCCAGGGCCGACAGAACTCGAAGAGCTCACTGATACAAATACTTATATCAGCAGTTGCAGTTTGATGTTTACAAAGTGACCTCATCTAAATGTTAGAAGAATCGTCGTAAGGATCCGCCGGTCAGGGATTTCCTACCTAAGCAGCTGTAAAAGCGGGATTTACAGTTATAAATCATTGAGGTAAACGTGTTGTAATTAGAATTCTTTTTCCTTTTGTGCTTCCGCAACATCTGACCACCAGGGTTATCGGAACTGACAGCTGCGACATACGACGTTCTGCAAGCACAGCAGGTGTAACAGATCCTACAAATACAGCAGGTGTAACAGATCCTGTAAATACAGTAGGTGTAACAGATCCTGCAAATACAGCAGGTGTAACAGGTCCTGCAAATACAGTAGGTGTAACAGATCCTGCAAATACAGCAGGTGTAACAGACCCTGCAAATACAGCAGGTGTAACAGGTCCTGCAAGCACAGACACAGCAAACCACGGGGAGAGCGAAGCAGTCGGTGCTGTACAGCCACAAGACCCTGCCGCTGGGGGCGCTGGCGGGGGGGGTCGGTCGTCGGCGTCCACCACAGCCAAAGCGGGTGTACGCGGTCAGTCATATTGCTCTATTTTGTGAGGCGGTCGACACAATGGCGGCCGGGAGCGGCACCACAATGACCAACATCACTTCCGGAGCCATTGAATTATCTCGTCGGTGTTCCGGTGTGGAGAGGAACGTAGGAGTCGAACCCGCCCTCTGGTTATCCCGTGTGTGGAGAGGAACGTAGGAGTCGAACCCGCCCTCTGGTTATCCCGTGTGTGGAGAGGAACGTAGGAGTCGAACCCGCCCTCTGGTTATCCCGTGTGTGGAGAGGAACTAAGGAGTCGAACACGCCTTCTGGTTATCTTGTGTGTGGAGAGGAACTTAGGAGTCGAACCCGCCCTCTGGTTATCCCGTGTGTGGAGAGGAACGTAGGAGTCGAACCCGCCCTCTGGTTATCCCGTGTGTGGAGAGGAACTTAGGAGTCGAACACGCCCTCTGGTTATCCTGTGTGTGGAGAGGAACCTAGGAGTCGAACCCGCCCTCTGTGTGTGTGTGTGTGTGTGTGTATGTGTGTGTGTGTGGGTAGGTAGGTGGGTGGGTGGGTGGGTAAGGGTGGAGTTGGGGTGGAACCTAACCACCTCCACAATGGTTTACACAAGTGTGAGTTTATATAATCATCAATTCACAAAAGAGTGAGTTTACTTTAAAGATGGGTTTAATGTTAGTGTTAATTTGCATAACTGTGAGTTCCCTTGACTTAGGCTTAGATAAATGAGTTTAAACAAGAATGAGTTTACCTAAGTCTGGCTTTATATAAGTGTGAGTTTACCTAAGTATGGGTTTATGCTTGTGTGAGTTTACATCAATACGAGTTTACTTTAAAAACTAACGGTTTACTTAACTGCCAGGGAAGTTTACCACAATAAGGCAGTACAAAGAACTAACAAAGAAGATCCAGAGGAGGACAACAAAGACAGTGCGAGAATTAAAAGAGTTGAGTTACAGGAACTAGAGACACTGAGTTTGTTCACTACGTAAGAAAGAAGAGTAAGGGGTGACTTGATGTAAACCTTTAAGCTTTTAAACCGGTTACATGATGTCAACAGTGAAACTTTCTTTAGAACAAAGGCCATAATATAAATCTAAGGAAAATACTTAAAACCAGAGACAAAAAAACTTTTCTTGTAAAAGAGAAATGAACAACTGGTATAATCTTAGTTATAGATAGTGACTGTGGACAACATACAGAAGTTTATCATATATATATATATATATATATATATATATATATATATATATATATATATATATATATATGGTAAACCATGGAAAGGTCTGAGGGGACTAGATGTGGTGGATAGGGAGCTGTGGTTTCGGTGCATTACACATGACAGCTAGAGAATGGATGGGAGCGGATGTGGCCTTTCTTCGTCTGTCCCTGGTGCTGCCTCGCTAACACGGGAAACAGCGATCAAGTATGATATACATAAGAGGGTGAATGCAGTTTTCTTTTTCTGTATACCTGCTGGTATACAGGAATCCTCGCTTGCCTTCTTGTTCTTCTGCTTTTGTGATAATACAAGAGGAAAGGAATTCTAGCCCCTAGTTCTCCCACCTCTTGGCCTCGTTCTGTAACACGCAAGAGTTACGTGTGTCGCATCCTATCCTTTCTCTCCCTAAGCAGGTGAAGCTGAGGTTCGTATGTCTTCCAGTTTATGGTCAGTTTGTAGCTGAAGAGGAGGTAAGATGTATATATAAAAAAGAAATGGAAATATGATTCTTCAATGAGATAGATAGATAGATAGATAGATAGAGAGAGAGAGATAGAGATAGAGATAGAGAGAGAGAGAGAGAGAGAGAGAGAGAGAGAGAGAGAGTTCTCTCTAGCAGTTTGGGATTTAGAGTAGTAGACAGACCAATCTTGACCCCTGTAGTGAAAGTTCAAGACCAAAGTTTGGTCTGTGGCGACAGACGGGACACCCTCACAGGGTCTGTGGTGAGGAAGGGACCACACCAGCAAGTCTGTGACGAGAGACATACAAACAGACACGTAAACAGACAGACCACCACCGCGCCGTCTGGAGTGGGAGACAGAGCAAGTCACCAGCATTCCAAGGTGTGTGTGTGTGTGTGGTGACAGAGACAGAGCATCCCCCTAGTCCGTAGTCACACAGACCAAGCCACCAGCACCGCAGGCTGTGTAAGACAGTGGCTGGAACCGCCACGCGTCATTCTCCCAAGATTAGTGTGAAGCAACAGTGCCCTATGAGCGATACCGCTCCACATGTCTTCGTCCTCAACGTTGCCTCCCAACACATCCTCCTCTCCTAGACCACATACACACACTCCCGCAACATCCTACAACATTCCTGCGGCACAGAACTCATTCCTCACATATAAATCAAGAGAAAGAGGACTCATTTGTTGGACAGAAGGATGTAAAGGAAAGCGAGCGCAAGGCGTAAAGAAGAGGGAGAGGGTGAGGCAATGTGACCAAGAAAGGGTAATTACGGAGGCCTCTGGAACACTATTAAGGCCATTGTCTTGGGCGGTCGGCGCCGCTCCTTGGTCATTCAGATGTCTTTTGGCCACTCACACACTCGCCCACACTGTCGCCACCCTCACAAAGACCAGTTTATTGTGGCAACAAATTTGGGGAGGGTCTGTTCAAGCTGTTCCACGGAGTCTGGACGTCTAAAGAAACTGGTTTCCCCTCTGCAGCCCGGATCGTTTGGGGTCCAAGGCAAATGGGTTACTATTGGTGGCATTAAACGGGATTTACTTTTTTCTTTTTTGGAGGACAGTTAACTTTTGCAGCTGGCTTTATAAAAGCGACATGAGCAATATATCTGTGTCTGATTTACATGGACTGAAAGCCGAGTAAAGTAGGTTTATCTTGGCAATGTCAAAGTCTTTTGGCGATGTCTGCATCCTTTAGCGACGTCTGCCCATTGTTATGATGTCTGTGACTTAATCAACAACACAGCGTATTTTGGCGTATGGTAATAAGACATATGATATTTGACGTCTTTTTCTCCTTTCATAGCCGACTTTAACATCTGTAAATAAAGATGATAAACCATTTCTAAGGGACTACAGTACGAGGATAGATTCAGAGAAGGCACAAACCACTATCACTGGTGAAATAGAAGCTAAGATGGACCAAATGAAGGCACACGGAGATATCCCTTCGCCTTAAGGCATCCAGGGAGGATCGTCTACTGACCACATACGACCTTCTAAGCACACTTCCTTCCTCTAGGATTCGCTATTATGGTATCAAATCGTCTGAAGCCTCTTCAGTCCTCATTGTATCGCTCACCATCGTTCAAGAAGGTGGTTATATGATCCACCCAAAGGGGTGCGTCTTTGTACGAAGAAATGTGACAATTGGTTAAAGGGTTTTTCAAGGTGATTCGACTCGCCACGGTTGTTAAGCATTTAGCGCCCGATACTTGTCAGTTAGGTAGGTAGGTTGTGTTATGGCTGGCGGAAAGTTGGGGAGGAAGGGAGAGGTGGGTGGAACAGTTCTCAGCTCTGAGAGAGAGAGAGAGAGAGAGAGAGAGAGAGAGAGAGAGAGAGAGAGAGAGAGAGAGAGAGAGAGAGAGAGAGAGAGAGAGAGAGAGAGAGAGAGAACAATTTTTTTTCATCAACTCTTCCATGCAAGACGTCTTTCTCTACAGGAACAGTCAGCTCATGTATTAACATCCAAACCAGATTTATGATGGACCAGACAAGACTTCCTTTATATCGACAATACATTTCTGAAATGATTTCCGCCGCGAAATTTGCCTCATCAGTATAAATAAACCCTCACAAATGTCGATCTCTCCAGATACTTCTCAATGCACCAAGGACCTCTGCCCTCCTCCCCTCCCATGACTCACTTCAGTTCCTACAGTTCCATGCGATGCCGAATTCACTCCCAGATATCTAAAACATTCTACTTTCTCCACGTTCTCTCCAGTCACACTCGCAACCCAACCAGAGCTGTCTATCTCTCCTACTGAACTTTATGACCTTAATTTGATTTACATTTTCTCTCAACTTTCTCTTTTCACACAGACTTAGGCAACAGCCTCTGTAGTTTCTCACTCGAGTCTGCCCAGAACTGTATCATCAGCAAACATCACCTGGCTCAACTTGCAGGTAACCCTGTTCATGAACAGATTAAAGAGCCATGGCGAAATTGCACACCCCTTATTGCAGGCTCACCTTCATCTAGAGCCATTCCCCCTACACTATTCCAACTCACACACTCGCCTAACTCTTTTAAGAGAAACTCCACATTAGATCTAGTAACATTTCTCCACAGCCATATATTCATGATTCCTTCCAGAGAGCATCTCTCTGATTCCCTATATAGGTTTAAGTCATCCCTGTCATCCGCCTTCTGCAGACCGATAAATGCTATAAACAAATCCTTCTCATTCCTTAAAGCAATTCTCACACCTAATCCATACTCTATCATCCCTGAAGCCACACTGCTCATATATATATATATATATATATATATATATATATATATATATATATATATATATATATATATATATATATATATATATATGTTTTGGACAATCACATGTTTACCAAATGGCGTCCTAGCTTCGGCTCTTCGATGTATATCAACTGACTGTTATATTTCTCTCTTGTGTCTCCCCTGATGATGTGATTATTACATGAAAGTGCACTTGGGAACTTTTCGTGTTTCATTTTCCCCATGGACTCATAGGAATATATATATATATATATATATATATATATATATATATATATATATATATATATATATATATATATATATATATATATATATGGTCTTCATGAGAATACAATATAATATGAGTGGAGATCTGGACTGGGTGTCATGTATGTAGATAGGCAGGTAATAACACTAATGATAGAGACAGAGCTGATGGCATTACGTCTCAACCAGATATTAATACAGTATTGTCCAGCGTCGTCGTGAAACCCAGCAATCTCCTCAACTCCCCTCACTCCCCTCACCCCAAACCCCTCTCCTCCCCTCACTCCCACCACCCCAAACACCCCTCTCCTCCCCCCTTACTCATCCCCCACCGCACCCCAACCCCACCCCTAGGCTGTTGACGGAGCAATCAATTTAACGCAACTCTGTTGCCTCTGTAATAATGGGAGGAGGTAAGGCAAGCAAGATGGTGTTGCTAGCATTCGGGCGCGCGTGTGCGCGCGTTCGTTCTGCTGGGGAGCGGGGATGGGGTAGAAGGGGGGGGGGGGGGGCAGCGGAAAAGGTAGAAGGGGGGGGGCAGCGGAAAAGGTAGAAGGGGAGGGGGGGGCAGCGGAAAAGGTGGAAGGGGGGGGGGGGGATGTATGGGGGCTAAAACAATGATGGTGCTTTTCGTCCCAGTTCAAAACAGTTACAATCATCCACCATGGAAAAGAAAATAATTTCCTGTACAACCATCTGGTACCGTAACAGCAACCAACCCTCGAGGGTAACCAATTCATGTTTAAATACCAAAATAAGAAAGTGTTCTTAGGGGCAACTAAACAATTCTGATTCTGAAGTGGTCTGGTTCCAAAATTACTCTTACGTGCGATGGTACGAACCTCCCGCCAATTGTGACCTGGCTTTTCATTTAGCCTCTCAAGGGTCGTACCGTCGCGTGAAAGGCTGGTACAGTCATGCTTAAGGGTCGTACCGTCGTACTTCAGGGTCGTACCGTCGGACTTAAGAGTCGTACCGTCGTACTTGAGGGTCGTATCTTTGTGCTCTGGGTACGTGTCTTCCTACTTCAGGGTCGTACCGGCATGTTCAGGGTCGTACCGTCGCTCTCAAGAGGTAAAACTTACTTCCATATGTAATTTCTTTATAATAATTTCACAACAACCGTAAATGTCATCTCCAATATGGTAATTCTGAAGTATGATGTACACTACGAAATACATGATACACTATTCATACACGATTAACGTAACTATGACTTTAGCTTTCCTTAAACTTTAACTTAGCGTTGACTTTGGTTTAGTTTTGTATTATCTTGGGTTTAAAGCTACCTCAGCCCTTACAACTTAGCTTTGACATTTGCTCGGTTTTGACATTTACTTAATTCTAACATTAACTTAGCTTTGACATTAGCTTAGTTCCAGCGTTAGGTTAGCTTTGTCCTGAATTTAGACTTCACTTTAGTCCAGTTTTTATATTAGCTCAATTTTGAAGTTAGCTTACCTTTGGCGTGAGTTAAACTTTAGTGTTAAATTAGCTTTTTCGATTCCTTAATTTTGACGTTAACTCTGCCCTAACGCTAGCTTAGCTTTGACGTTAACTTCAAGCATTTCCTTATGTCTAATGTTAGCTTAGCTTTGACATATAGCTGTACCGTTAGCTGTTAGAGGGAATACACGAGAAGTGAGAACAGCATTTCTACCCTGCTGTTGTTAGCCTAAGCATCAGGTGAAGGGATTACATAACTATTCAGATGTGGGATTACAGGAATTACAGAACACAGGGCAGGTGTAGGGAATACATTAGAGAGGTTGTGGGGAAGAGAGGGTGTTTATACAAGATGTAGTCAGGTATGCGAATGATAAACTGAGAAACAGGAGTATAAATGATACATTGATGAACATTTGTGGTGATTTACATAAGAAACAGATGTGGTTAGTTTTAGATAAAAACAGGTGTGGTGTTTGATGCGCTAAGAAATGTGTAAAAGTTTTAGATTAAAAAAACAGGTGTGAAGACTACATAACAGAAGCCAGGTGCAGCTTAAACAAGGAAATCCATTTCAAATGAGGTTTTTTGAGTAAGAACAAGTACTTAAAATCAAACAGCAGGTCCTACATAAAGAATTCATACAATGTCAGTATCAGTCAGGTGTAAGGGATTATACAACATCAGTCAGGTGTAAGAGATTATACAACGAGCGCCAAATGCATATAACCCATTATAGAAAATCGTGAGAGGTGAGACAGATGTGCTTCTCCTAATGGGCGTCTGTATGTAAATGATGGGTTTTGGACAGGTAGGTGTACGTAGAGCTGATGGGCGGTAGGGTACATACAGGTGGGGAAGGGGGAACAGTGATGGGAGATGAGACGATTAGGAATATGGTGATCATGAGGGAAGGGAGGAAGAGGAGGAGGAGGAGGAGTCAAGGAAGACAGAAGGAACGAAAAGGGGAAAAAATAGATAAGAACTACAATATCAACCTAAGAGGCTAATAAGACGACTTATGCAGATCTTCAACGACCAAATCAAGAATAACTACAATCAGAAATCCTTCGACCACACCAGACGAAAACCACCTTTCGACCACACCATGACGTAACCAGGAACAGAACCTTACTATACACCAAGAAAACAGTAGATTTAGGAAGTCGTTGAGTTACTGCAAACGACAAAAGGAAACCATGATAATACCCACACATCAGTACCTCAACACATCCACATATGATCCCTTGCGTGTCGTAGAAGGCGACTAAAAGGGGAGGGAGCGGGAGGCTGGAAATCCTCCCCGTCAACCGTGTCCATCCTCACATCTTCCCTCTATCCACATCTTGAGTTCCACTTCCCATGAGTTTGGGATGTATCCACATTTCTCATCTACTATCCTATAATTGTCTGTATGGAGTAGTAATGTACTAGTACCTTCCTCCAGCAGATAACCTCGTCAAAGACAATCAGGTCTTCTCATATCTGACTTAAACATATATGCTTTACCATACACGTCTTCAAAACTATATCTATACACGAAATGATTCTCTAAATCCACATTTGATGGAAATTCACACAACCAGAATCTAGCAAGCAGACCTTAGACCTAAAGCCACAAACCAACAAATTGTAAATTTACATTTCATCACTCATCCACAACAGAAGCATCAAATCCACACGTCCGTGCCACCATCCACCATCTGGACAAATATATATCCACATGGCTCTGTGTCTCCCCTTCCTCCATACATCACAACGTAATAGCCAGCTATAAGCAGACTACCCTCAGGTCCACCACCAGCAGCAGCAGCAGCCCGGTCGGTGGCCAGCAGCAGCAGTACTCAAGTGACCTACCCTCCCCCATGACTCCTTTCACATCCGCTGGCATGGTCTAGGGGGGGTGGGGGTTGAGGGGGGGGAAGAGGGGAGCCTCATGAAGAGTAATGGGCTGCGGTCGGTGGCTGAGGGAGAGGAAAGGAAGGAGAGGAGAAAGGAGATGCATTGATAAATAACAATTAAGTGAACACGAATGGAGAGAGTGGATTGGAAGGAGTCAATGAAGGCTGCTAAAGATCTCTCTCTCTCTCTCTCTCTCTCTCTCTCTCTCTCTCTCTCTCTCTCTCTCTCTCTCTCTCTTTTGTTCTAATGGCAATTTTCAGATCCTTTCTTTTTTTTTTTAGTGATGCAGATGCATTTTCCATTTCAAACTCGTTACGTTATGATCTATGAAAGACCTGTACATCCACTGGTACCAGAGGGACAGCTGGTGAAGCCATCTAGCGGTTCCACTTCCTCCTTATTCCAACTGTCTCCTTCCCTTTCCCTTTCCCCCTCTTCACCTACTCCCTCTCACCCCTACAGCCCTTCTTCCTCCCCTACAACTGTTCTCTCCCCCACAACTCTTCCCTCTACGGGTGAGCGGAGCAACAGGAGCGGTCACAATAACCAGCCCTGTGACACCCCAGTGCACTTTAACTGTCCCTTCCTCTCCATCGGCTAAAAACCTCTCCCGAATGTCAATCACTGATGTATTGTGTACATTTATCATATAAAACCTGGCCCGAGTGTAACGATTTTTTTTTTGGTCCACTCTCCTCGGTGTTCAACTGTCAGGCAGTGAGGACAGTTCATACGCAAACGTTTTAACGATATGTATTTTTATACGGGGTAGCTGATGAACTCGAGTGATCTACCTGAATCTCACCAGTCCCCTCCCCTGCCCCTAACCACACCTAAGAACTCCCCTCCTTCCTTTCACCTCCCTCTTTCACCTCAGTCTATCAACACCTCACTCTATCTCCTCATTCATTATCTTCTTCACATCTTATTCCTTGCTTCCTCTCCTCATCAGTCCCGAGTTTCTCACCTGAGCCTCAATCACTATTCCGCACCCATACACAGCCCCATCACCTATCATTTCATGAACCTCTCACCAACAGTTTCCCTTACCATCTACAAATTTCGTCCTCCCCTCCCATCACCTCTTACCACACTATCATCCCACTACCCATCACCAAACCCATGCCTTCAAAACGCACGTCTCCTGTCTTTCTTTTGAGTCTTCATCCTCCGCAAGGTCTTTCTGCAAGCACCTTCTACGAGGACCTGCCAGGTCGTTCTGAAAGCAACTCCTACAAAGGACCTCCTGCAAGGTCTTTCTGCAAGGCCCTCCTTTAATCATACCCTGGCTCTACTATTTCCTAGTGACTGAACCTATTGTAGTCTTGGTACACTTGGTGTTATGTAGAAATTCTCAGAAATAGGGGATTCACTGATTATCATCATTATCATTATTATCATCATTATCATTATCACATTCTGATTATTTGACATAAAATGAGCCGTAGCTGGACTCAATGAAGAGTTGCCAGCTTCCTCCTCCCTCTCCCTCCATCCGCTACACCAGGATGAGGCAGGGTTTTCAGGTTAAGGGGCCCCATTACTAATGGTCTCACGAGGTTAAGGGGTCACCCATACTACTTGACTTGCCAGCTAAGGGGTCCCCTGCCACCCGTCGATCTTGCCTTCTCAAGGGTCAACAGGTGGGAGTGAGAATCACTGCTCCACTCCCCTCCCCCTCACATACACACACAATCACACCCTCATCATCTGTACCTCATATTCTCTCTCTCTCATTTTCTGTATATGCCCCCTCTTCTTCTCGTTCTTTATTCACTCTCCCTTTCTATTCTCTCATCGTCCCTTCACTCACTGTCCACCACCTTGCCATTCCTCTGTACATCATCCCTCACTGTCCCTCACCTTATCATCACCCTCACTCACCTTCCCTTCATTCTCCCTAACCTTTCACCTTCAAGCACCAAGTGAACACGAGACAAAGAATACATATCCTTTGGAAATATTCTTCATCACCAGTTCTGATCGTCTTCATGGCCTTCAAGGGCTTCTGTAGAAGGCCAGAACCTCGTGGCCAGTGCCTCCAGCGGCCCCTCCAGATGGCCAGAGGAAGTCAAGAGTTAGAGAGAATAAAATGTCTCATGAAAGATGATAATACAGAAGATTGGCCAACAAAAGAAACCTTCGAGTCAATGTATTTTCTCTATTTATATATATAAATATATATATATAGAGCAGTGACCACACTTGGAGCTCCTCTTCTACTAAGTGAGTACTTCCTTCTAAAGCTCAGGGCGGTTCTTTAAACCAATAATGAACCGCAATTATTAGTTTTATCTTAATGATACCGATATAAACTTTCGACGAAGCTGTGGCGAAGCTAATAAATAATTCTTCATTTCCAAAGACGTTTTATGGGAGACTACAGAGAAGAGGTCTGGGTTCCCCCACATGGCTGTTGCATAATGGGACGATGGGGTCAACAGATGGGAGCTTTAAATAGCTGTTGTGGCGTGGGTATGATTCGAGCACTACCGCCGTCACCTTCAACCTCCTTTGCCTCCACCATCAAGGATAACACCATCCGCACCACCACTACCCAGATATCACCACCATCCCCCAGCTAACACCACACCCCTACCATCATCACCACAGAACCACCTTCGAAACAATCCACCACCACCATCACCATCATACCAGAGAGAGCTCCTGCTGACGGTGCTTCAGCGACCCTCTCAGTTCATCATACGTTCAGGCGCAGGAGGCCGTGACGTCACTAGAAGGGAGGCTTCGTTCTCACCACAATCTCGGTGTGGCAAGGTATCAATCTTCATCTTGTGGCATCGGCGAGTGCCGGCCATGGGAAGGGAAGCTGGGGGCATCCCTCCCACCAGTGCCACAGATGGTCCGGGGAAGTGCCAGATAAGGCGCGGACGCTCTCACAACCTCGTGTCCTTTTCGTTTTGTATCGTGCATGTCGCCGAGGCACCGTCGAGCACACATGTCCCCATCGCCATCAACCTGACACCGATTCCTCAACAGCCTCTCAATGAAGACATCCCGTTCTCTCTCTCTCTACAACCTCCCCCCCATCCCCCTCCCTATCACTGCACCGTCACCTTTCCCACACCTCAAACAACCCTCCCTCAACTAACCCACAACGCGAGCCATAACCCCGTCGAACCCCAAGTAAACAGCGACAACATCCAACACCCCCAAGGTTAAAGAGCCAACCCCCGAGGACAACAATACCGGCTCTCATGGAGGGTCGGGTGGTGGCACTCTTGTGGCACTCAGGTTAAGAAGGGCCCACGAAGCCCTGGCACTGTCCGGGGAGCGGGTCCTTGTCGCATTAGGCGGCAGAGAACAAGGTAATGGCCAGAGACACTTGACAATGATGGACTCTCTGCTACCGTGTATCTTCTCAGGGCTGGACCCCACCAATCTTGGCCCTTTAGCAAGATGGTGTGAGGCTCTGGCCACAGCCAGACCTGCCCTAGCCATGCTGGTACCTACCGTACCCCTCCTGCTCTCCTGTCCCACAGACAGTGTCTCGTTGAGCCTGTGGGACTGTCTTGTGGTGCTGGGACTGTCTTGTGGTGCTGGGACTGTCTTGTGGTGCTGGGACTGTCTTGAAGTGTTGGGAATGTTCAACTCGGTGCTGGGACTGTCCTGGGATTGCTGATGGGACAGAAGAACGAAGCAACAAGACAACCCCCCCCTCTTCTCCCTCTGTCCCAAGTGACACTTCCCACTCAAGTGGGAGAGGGGAGGTGACTTGGAATAGCCACCTATCCCCTTCGTCCTCCTCCCTAGGGCCAGTGTGAGGAGGTACATCCCTCCTAACCACCCCAGGGGTGCATGATGAGGCACCGACCCCCTAACCCCTCTCCCCTAGGGGCGGCATGAGGAGGTTCTGATTTGCATACGGCGGGCGCCAATGTGTCTGGTGAACTTCCATCCTGGCGGACCCGCATGAGGGAGGGGGGGGGGAGGGGGGGGCCCTGCTTCTCATGAACCTGCTTCCTCGGCCGTGGGGGGTAGGGGGCGCTGGTGGGGGGGGGGAGGAGGTTGTGGAGAGGAGGAGGAGGAGGGAGGTGGTGGGTGGGTAGGTAGGTAGGCTTGTTGCCGGGTTGGAGAGAGAGAGAGAGAGAGAGAGAGAGAGAGAGAGAGAGAGAGAGAGAGAGAGAGAGAGAGAGAGAGAGAGAGAGTACCTAACTGCGACATTTAACCCACAACGGCAGGCCTGGCTGGTGCGAGTCCCTCATCGCGCGTCTTGCTTCATGAGTAAGACTACTCATCTCGGGTGCCGCCACCTGCATTGCATAATCATCTATTCTTGGCTCATCTGGGACTGATTTCAACCACACAAGTGTTCTTCTATACGTTTCTGTAGTTGTTCCATGCATGTTTCCTACTTCCCCCTTGGCAGTATAGTATGTATACACTCTTACTTTCCTGACGTGGTGGCTATAGCATGTACCCATGTAATGTAACTTCGGTATGTTCCATGGTATTACTGAGGGATTTAACGTCTCCGTATCTTCCTTGCTCTGAGAGAGAGAGAGAGAGAGAGAGAGAGAGAGAGAGAGAGAGAGAGAGAGAGAGAGAGAGAGAGAGAGAGAGAGCACAATGGATGTCAATCTCAAAGAAGCATCTCTTATATGAAGCCCAGGGACTTCACATGAACTACCTGCCACACTACACACTTCCCTCACACTCAAGGTATTCAGCTGTGAACCACTAGATAAAAGGAAATGAAATAAATGGAAAATAAAGATAGAATGAAAAGTACCAAAAAGATGTAAATAGTTCATGGTGTACTTCCCTGACTGTCAATTAATTTTGTGTTAACACTGGAAAAGGGAATAAATAAATGAATAAATGAATGAATAAATGAATGAATGAATACATGAATAAACATATACCTAAATGAATGATAAAGGAAAACTGTAAAGTTAAATGTTTCAAGTAAAATAAAGGTAATATAAAGAATGCTAAAGATATCTGAACTCGTCTCAAGTAAGTGGGGGTCAAACAAGGTCAACCCTGTAGGTGACCTGCTGGGCCTATCACAATCTGCTCCAACCAGATGACCTAAGGTGACATAATACGCAAAGGAACCTCTAACTATTTTGTGTGACCGTTTGTCTAATGTCCTCCTTGTTAGCGGGGAGAAAATAAACATATGATTTGAATGATATTACGCCCCATTATAAAGCATCTTGAAGGGTTATGGGAAAAACAGTTTATGGTCTAACAGTTGTTAAGTAAACGAAGTGGAGAACTATGACGGTAATTAGATATCTTATAGTTATCTGTTCCTCAACTGTTTGTTTGTCTCTTTTTATCTCCTTCTGTGTCTGGCTGTTTCCCTTTCTTTGCGTGCTGTGTCTGTCGGTCTCTTTCTGTCTTTATCTTTTTCTGTCTGTTTATCTTCAGGTCTCTGTCTGTTTGTCTGTCCCTCCTCCCGCCTTCTCTCTCCCTGTCCATTACCATCATAACCAAAGTGGATCATATGATTCAGTTCAGACCTCAGTCCTTCTACAAGTTAGCTTCACAGGCTCATTTAACTAAAAGTCGTTCAGTCAACTTATTCATCTACTCTAATTGTTAAATCAACTTATTCATCTACTCTAATTGCTTTAAATAATTTATCAGTACAATGTTTATTACATAATTGAGAGTGTAAACTTAAGGCCAGTACTTAATGTGTAGAATACAGGACATACTACAGGAAATGAATATGGAAACTTATATATACAGCCAATGACGCCCACAGATCCTCGAGCCTACAAAAAGGTGAATTTGCATAATCGTTCTTGTAGTCGAAGGGAGGAAGTTGTTTTGGAGTGTTGGTGAGTGTGGAGGCCGAGCAGCCAGCAGGCTCCCATCGCGCCACCATTCTCACAGTTCTTCGAATACATTAACGATACAGGGAGGAGGGAGGCAAGCTGATTGTGAAGACCAGCTACTGACAACAAGGGAACGCGGGGTGGCAGGGAGAGAGAGGGGGAGGTGTGGGGCAGCGGCGGTGGTGGTGGTGATGGTGGCGGAGGAGGAGAAGGAGGAAGGGATAAAAGAGAAGAGAAAATTCAGATTGGGCAATTAGAGGCTTGAGTACCCCTATGGCGACCTAAAAGTCATTTGAATAAGCCAGAAGAATATACCAGCATGGCGAGGGGTGTGCAAGGTGCCCTTTGTATGGCCTAAGTACATATGGGGGAAGGGGGAACGCTCTTACAGCCAAACCCCCTTCTTATCTAAGGACTCCAGCTTTACCGCCTCCCATTAACTTGTAAAGTAAAAAAGCAATAAAATAACGGGTTTGTCAGATAATTTTTTTTCTTTAGAGCACAAACGTGAAAAGGAATATTTTTGTTAATTCTGAGGGACGATTGCGAATACAATGTTAGGTTTGATACTCGTATTTCCTAATGTTAAAGGCTTACGTATAAGGGCAAAATTCCTGACAGAAATCAGGCCACACAAGACACAAACAAACATGACTTGAAAAAAAAAATAAAGATGGATGGAGAGAAGAGGAAAAATGTAAGTTTTTAAGACTATGGGTAATCTGTCTTTAAAAAGGTTCTAACTTTTTAACTATATGGCGCTGAGCCATTACTTCTCAGCTCTTTAACAAAGTAAACTGATTATTTTGTTGATTAGAATGGCCAGAGGGAATCACCAAATTCATCATCTTGAAATAAAAAGATAACTATATCTTTTAGTTCTTGAAATTTCAGAAAGTTAAATGAAATAACATTTTAATGACTTAAAGATTAATATCACCACCCAATTATCACTCGAGGTAAGTCAAATGCACCGGGACTGGTATGATGTATTAACTTCAATAAATTAACAATAGTTTCATCGGGTATATATGATAAAATTCCGAGATAACAACTGACTAATTATAGTCAAAAGACTGACTCTAATAAAATCTGTTCATTACTAGGAAATACACTACAATAAAGGGACAGATGTTATAAGGTGTCATAAACAGTATATTCTGTATGGTGAATATGTCTTGATATATCGTATTCAGTCTAGTTATATTATAGTATACTTCTGAATGAACTTGAGAATACAGGTGTATTTCAGATGTCCATATCATTGTCCTGATTCACACAACCCTGTTTCCATCTATTATGGTGGTTGTAACAAGGATTCCCTTAGCAGCGTGTGTGTGTGTGTGTGTGTGTGTGTGTGTGTGTGTGTAGGGGGGTTAGGCCCCCCCTAACCCCAGCCTCCCACACGTTACACATGACACAGTAACACGAGACCTCAAACAGCTATTGTTACACTGTCTTTTGTCACACGTATAGTGGGCCCGGAAAGTGTTATTTGTAGTGGTAACATTACCACAGAGAGAGAGAGAGAGAGAGAGAGAGAGAGAGAGAGAGAGAGAGAGAGAGAGAGAGAGAGAGAGAGAGAGAGAGAGTGTGTGTGTGTGCGTAGGACAGTCTGAGGATTCCGGGGCCGAGGCCGAGGCCACAGGGCACGGTCTGGGTCACGGGCAACAAACTGCCCTCAGCTACCCAAGTGTCGGCTGCCCTGACTGCCCAGCACCGCCTTCCAACGCCCTCACCTGGCTCTGGCTTCGGTTTTGGAGTCGGACGGAAAAACACTTATCACACATAAAACCACATGCCTAGCAAATCGTCACTACGCAACACTGAGGATAAATATGATAGTTAATAGTTTATAGCAATTTATTCATACTTGTTCGCCGTTTCTCAAGTTAGTGAGGTAGCGCCAAGAAGAGAGGGAAGGCCTACTGTATTCAAATTTACTCTCTAGCTCTTATGTTTAGTGCACCGAAACCAGAGGCCCTTATATACAGCCTTGGGCCTTTGGGCCTTGATTTATCATATTAGCATAATATACTATGGCTAGAACACATTCCCGTTGTGGACATTATCACCCAAGTTCTTTAAGACCTCAACGAAACATCTTCCGTAGACGTAGAAAGTCTATGGACTCATCCGAACATGTGGATGAACGTGTCTTTGGGTTGGGTCTGAAGCCAGGGTCGCCGGCAGGGATCGGGAGGTGGGCAAGACGCTAATAATTTCCTCCTTAAGCTTCATGAGGCGACAAAAGACTTCCTCTCTTCCCGATGGAGAACAATTGCTCGCCAGACACGCTTGAGAATGGCTCAATCTGCCTCTAATTAATAACCCAATCGCGGCGTGCGCTCGTTAGCGCGCGGTAGTTATTCCATTAGCTTGTTGGGAGGCGGGACGACGACGCGCCTGTGTGCATCTTCTGCATGCAGCGGGGGGGGGGGGGGGGGGACCGAGTGCTTGCTGCTGTGGTGTTCCCGAGGAAAGACAGTGCTAAACTAAGGCAGTATGTACGTATGTACGAAACTCCTTCACTCACATACAACATAAGAGGCATTAAAACCATAAACAATAAGCTATGTATAAACTATAGCATTATCAAAAGACAAGATTCACAATCAGACTTCAAGTCTCTAATAAATGCCCGTAAAAATTCTTGTTTCAACTGAAATTCTAAATCCAAGTCTGTCAAAATCAAAATTCATGACTCTTAGACGTCGAGCAAGAGAAAGACTATCAAAGTCTAAGAATCCAACACATATGTCCTAATTACTCGTTTTCCTTAACTCTTTAAATCTAAGTTTGTCATGCTCAAAATCTATGACTACTACTCACCGAACGAAAGAAGAAACTTTCCCTACAAATCTGTCAAAATCAAAATCTACGACTCAAAGACGTAGAAATGGAGAAGGCTTCTCCCTCTCACACATCTGTCAAAATCAAAATTTACGACTCAAAGACGTAGAAATGGAGAAGACTTTTCCCTCTCACACATCTGTCAAAATCAAAATCTACGACTCTTAGATGGAGGGAAGGAGGAGGCTATCCCACCCTCTCCCCATCCCCCCAGAAAGTGGACCGGTGCTGAATTAGGGTCAACACTTGAAGCACAAGCAGGGCTGTGGTTCAAGGACAAGGGTTGGTCACCAGTAACTAAAATCCCAAGTCTTCTGACCTGGTAGATGACCCTCTAGGTCCACTTTCCATCTGGTATGACTGACTAGGTCTCACACACCCTTTGTGACCTGGTAAGTGATGTCCTTGAAGATTTTTCTGACCCGTCAGGTCCCAATGCCTTCTGAAGTATCAGGTCTCAAGCATTTTACCATACAGGTCCCTAAGCCCCCCTGACTGAACAGGTCTTAAGCCATCTAACCTGCCAGATCCAAGCTTTGTGGCTTACTGGTTCACAAGCCTTCTGACCTGCCAAATTTCGAGACTTCTGACCTGCAAATCTTTCAGGCGAGTCAAAGCATGTATGAAGCAAATGAACAGCTTCGGTGTTTAGGATACAAATTCAATGTTTACGAAGCATACTTATTGTTTTCGAAGAATTTCCGGTTTTAAGAAAATAATTCCGGCTTTTAGGAAATATTTTTCTGTTTTTTCAGGAAGTATTTTCGGTTTTTAGGAAATACCTCAACTTTACTGAATAGTAAAAATCCAAGGTGAGACACTGTAGCCGATAATAAAGATAGAATAACTTTGGAAACAGGTGAATAAAGATATATGGGAATTCAAAGATGATACACTTGAAGGATAAACAATATAAAGAGGAGCACAAGGAGAAGTGAAGGGAGGAATACTAAAACTAGACAAGAAAAGGGTCAGGAAAAGTGAGAGAATATGATATTGTAAATGGCAGTTCAATGCTCTCTCTCCTCTCTCTCCTCTCTCACCCGACTTAGGCTGGGGTGTGTGTTTGTGTGTACAGACATAGGAGTAAAGACATTGTTGAATCGTGCAAGATTGAAACGGTCAACGCGAGTGTAATGTTCTGTACCCGAAACACAGACACAGACAGACAGACAGACAGACAGACAGACACACAATTGGGCTTTCGTTGGAAATGTCAGTTAAGAATCTTTCTTTTACTATTGAAAGACACACCTTTGTTTTCACATCACATCAGTTCCCTCTCAAAATAGTTAAGACGTCGTAGATTCTCACACGTAAAATAGTTAAGAGGTCGTAGATTCTCACACGTGTGGCGTTTATTCCAAACGAGGAAGAGAAACGGGTTTGTTGCATTTGCATTTGGTCATCTAACGAGTAACCTTGTTATCGGGGTCGCACAGAACCCACCAAAAACTTTTCCAAACTAGGATGAACAAAGTATAAACTTTCCAGGCAGGAAAGAACCCTCCACTTACCTGGAAATAAGTATACTACTCGCATTATATATATATTTTTTCTATCTTGTACTTCCGCGTTGGTGTCGCGAGGCCTTGTCGTAGGAAAGGATAATGTGATCTAATGACGTCTTTGGACCTTTTTCTAACATATTTTCAACTACTCATCACACTCGTCATCAGATAATGTTCTACTGTATTAACAAATCTGATCTGGGCAGAAAGTCCTAAATATCTAATGTGCTCTTTAGAATTAGAAACCACTGTGTATTTCCGAACCAAGTATTCAACATCAGGTTTCAGAATCAAGGACCACTTCAGAATGAAACAATTGACACCAAGTTTCGAGATCGAAGACCACTTTACAGTACCATATTTAACATCAGGTTTCAGAATTATCACCAAAGTTTATCTCGCAATAAAATCCTAAGCAGGTTTCTATTTGTACAATAAACGTAATTAACCTTAGGTTTCAAAATCAAAACCACTTCACAATGAAAATGATCAGAAATGACTAAGGTAATATTTTGCCAGTCATGGAATTTCATGGAGAAATCAAAAATTGAAATCGATCTACACAGACATGGATCAATGATAATTAAATCCGTCCCTCTGCTTGTCTGTGTCTATGTCTGCCCATCCATCATTGAGTCTATTTGTCTGTCTGTCTGTGAATCTAGTCTCCCTCTCTCTCTCTCTCTCTCTCTCTCTCTCTCTCTCTCTCTCTCTCTCTCTCTCTCTCTCTCTCTCTCATCCTTAGCCACCTAGTGGGTACGTGAGTCAACCATGACCTCTCGATGTGGTGAGGGAGAATCTGAGGATCCACCACAAGGATACTCTGCATATCCAAGGCTTGAGATTGGATCCTTCTTGATTAAAGCCAAAGGTAATCAGAACCTCCTTGGTCAGGAACAATGGGAATCAGAGCCCCCTTAATCATATTCAAAGGGGGATCAGATTCTGACCCCATGATCAAAGACAATAGGGATCAGAACCCCACTTTTTAAAGACGTTTAGGATCTGATTCCCTTGGTTGGAGACAAAAGAAAATTAGGATAATAAGATCCGATCTCACTGACAGGAAGTCATAAACCGAAACACTTTTGGCGAGAGACGTGACACAAAATGGGTTACTTTGACCCTTGGTGTCCTTCATTAGGCAGGCTTCAAGGGCTGATTTAAGACTCACTAATTTTGTCAAATCCTGGAGAATAGCGACTCTGGCTGAACCACTACACCTTAAAAACTGGATCTATCTATTTCACAGTATTACCAGGATTAGAATTTAGTTAAGGATACTGCCGTGGCGTAGCGGTTAGCGTTTCTGACCGTGACGCATTCATGCGCCCGCCCAGGGTAGAGTGTATAGGTTCGAATCCTGGATACGGCAGTCTACAGTCAACCCAGCTGTTCATCCGCCCCTAGGGGTTGGTCTGTAAAATGGTTACCTGGCTCAGGCCTCGACAAGGATCTCAGCTGAGTTAAAGGTATGCTTCACAATACCTACAGAGAAAATGCAGGCGAAAAGCTAATATCGCTGTACAAATACTCGAAAACACAAGGGAATATCGTGTATGAGCACACGAGAATACACATGAATATCTTCCGTTAACACACGATTATTCGAAGACACACCGGGATCTCGGTGAATAATGTACGAATATTCGAAGACACAGAAATTCTATAACCACACGATATTCTAAGATACATGAATATCTTGAATACTGGAATACATAAAAAAAACACCTTGTATCTGGAAACTTAAAGAACATTAACATGCCGTAGTAAAGGGGAAGGGGGGAGAGGTGAGGAACTAAGGAAAAGGGAGGGAAGACTAAGGGTGCGTGTAGCAGGTGTGAGGGGAGGGGAGGGGGCTTTTTCCCTTTACACCCATGCCGGGTGCTAGAGGGGAGGGAAGGAGGCTGGGGAGGGGAGGGAGTGGGAGGGACAGTGTGTTGGAGGGGAGAGGTCGGGGTTAGAGGGATGCAACCGTCATGGCCCGTGTGTGTGTGTGTGTGTGTGTGTGTGTGTGTGTTTCTGAATGTCTGGGTGTCTACCTGACTGTCTGTACAGATGTCTATGTCCCTGTTATCAATATCTTTCTATGTCCCTCTGTATGTTTGTGTTATTGTTTCAGAGTACAGTTTTGTCTCTGTTTATTTGGATGTTATTGTCTTTGGTTTACACAGTGTGAGTGTTGTTTGTCTGTGTGTGTCTGTATTTGGCTGTGTTTTCCTGTTCTTTTGTTTCTTTGTCGAAAATGTTCCTTTCCCTCTCTAAATTTGCTTTGCATCTTTGTTCTGTTTTTTTTTTTGTTTTGTTGATAAACCTTGTTTTACGTTCTGTCTCTAACTCTTCTTAAGTTGTCAGCTGTTGCACTGTCAACACATGCGCTTCCTGTGGATGGGAGGTAAAGGGAAGGGAGAGAGAGAGAGAAGAAGACAGAATAAGGAACGGAGAGTAAGACTAGTGAAAGTTATGGTAAGGAGAGGGAGGGAAAGAGAGGTACAGAGAGAGAGAGAGAGAGAGAGAGAGAGAGAGAGAGAGAGAGAGAGAGAGAGAGAGAGAGAGAGCATACGCCACCACCATTTTATCGCCAGGACAATCTGGACCCAACACTTGTGATCAGCCTGTGATAACACTCACAAACAAAACAAACAGGAAAAGACAGACAGTTTTCGAACCCAACACCCGAAGACAGACAGACAAACACGTTAAAACAGACAAGATTCTAACTCCACAAATCAAAACAGATAGGTTTGGACCCCAACACATTATGACAGACAGGTTTCGAACCCAATAAATTAAAAAAGATAAGTTTCGAACCCAACACATTAAAACAGACATGTTTCGAACTCAACACACTAAAACAGCCAGGTTTCGAACTCAACTCATTAAAAAAGACAGGTTTCGAAACCAACACATTAAAACAGACAGGTTTCGAGCATACATATTTCGAACCCAACACGTAATTGACAAAATAATTCTTTAAAAAAAGCCTCAGGAATGAGTTTCCGAAGCCCAGTCTTTAGGTTGGATACATACCTCATCTACCCTCCCACATCTCTAGTTCTCACACACACACACTGAGAGTGAGTAGTATAAACACATTCACAAACACACTCACCTCCACACACCCACAGTCACAAGCACCCAGAAGGACTCTCTCTCTCTCTCTCTCTCTCTCTCTCTCTCTCTCTCTCTCTCTCTCTATCTATCTATATATATATATATATATATATATATATATATATATATATATATATATATATATATATATATATGTATATATCAAGATGTACATGTGGGTTTACAAATGCACAGACTAATGGACACACACACACACCCACACACACACACCCACACACACACAAGAGATGAGAATGAATCAGAGAGAGAGAGAGAGAGAGAGAGAGAGAGAGAGAGAGAGAGAGAGAGAGAGAGAGAGAGAGAGAGAGAGAGAGAGTACAGACGGTTGTCCAGACAAACAAACACATAGCACCAAGTGTCCCCAGTGCCCCACATCCATACTTTCAATTCCTGTGTTTCCCTTCTAGTCCCTCACCTTTACTGGGTGTTTTCCCTCGCCCTCCTCCCATCCTTGTCTCCTCTCTCTCTCTCTCTCTCTCTCTCTCTCTCTCTCTCTCTCTCTCTCTCTCTCTCTCTCTCTCCCTCTTTTCCCCTCTCACTCTCACCCCAGCTCCCGGAGCCACGTGACACAACACCGCCCACGCAGCGGCAAGCAACAAGTGGCATGCCAACTTTATCCCCAGAGATAGGGTCACTATGGTAGCCAGGTTCACGTCATGAAATAATCGAGTGAACTTTTGACTTCCCTCACCCTTCCGTCTCGATTCTCTGAAGATATCTACTATGTCTGTTGGTCATACAGCTTACGAGTAAGACGGAAACCAGACAAGAGCATTATAGAGAAATGATACGTATGATACAACTATCATGAAAGAAGGCACACAACAAAAATGAATAAAACAAGATGAAGCAAGTTTCATTTCTATAATTTCCTCCATCATATACACAGTTTCCATCAAGTCTTTCGGGCTGGGAAGGGTAACAAGTTATCCGTTCCACGGAATGGAACGCATAGCTAGATGTGAGACCAACTGTAGTACGCAGGTGCATCAAATATTTGTGACTACAAAACGAGGAATTCAATGATATAAATCTATGTAGATAAAAGCTATTATAAGAGACTATCATCAGCTGATGTGTGAAGGAGCAACTCAACTCTCAATTGTTTAGAAACTGCTGCAAACAGTGGTAGGAAAATGTTCATAAAGCAATGTATTTCTCTAACGGTAGTAGGATCTGTTGACAGATCTCTAAAGGTAGTCAGTGGGTAAGTCTGGTATACACACTTGTCAGGTCCGATTCACAAAACTTGTTGCGTTCACGTTGTCAAGACGACAAAGAAATACGACGGAACACAAAGGAACGGGTTACAAGCAGTAAAAGGTCACTGGCTTTTTCCGAGGTTGTTTGTGATGGCAGAAGAGATCAGAGACATAAAGATTTGTGGAATAAGTAGAAAAACAAGTGGAAGACTTGAGGAGAAATGTGTGTGTAAACGCTACAGTTATGGAGGTACATGTGGCGTCAATCGAAGGCTTTAAGTGAGGAATCAGTCGAGTCTATTTTTAAGCATACTTATGATGTTGCCCTTAACACTGACCCTCGAGAAAAGTACGTGTGAGGGACTTGAGTGTGAGGGTTTCAACCCCCATCATCGGCACAGGTGGTCATTCATACCCTTCTCTGTGGTCCTCCAGCCCCCATCCCCAACCACAGCCTGGTACCACCTGCACTCTTCTGGTACCTGCACTCTCCTAGTACCATCTGTACTGCTCTAGCACCTCTAGCGCTGTTCTTGCATCTGTAGCACTGTCCTAGTATCGTCGGTCCTTCCCTAGTATATATAGCACAGCCCTGGTGCCCTAGTGCCTACAGCAGTGCCCCAATACCTGCATAACTGCCCGAGTACCTGCAACACTGCCCTAGTATCGTGGGCACCAGGGTGAGGAGGTTCGGACAGTGAGGGTCTCTTGCGCAAGCATCGCCTCATTGCAGTTATATTCTCCTCATTGACTGGTTGGTCCCAGCGTCTGTGATGGTGTTCGCTACCTTGCTTCACCCCCGTTCATAGTCTTCACTCTTGTTCTTTGTCTTCACTCATATCATATCTTTACTTGTGTTCTTTGTCTTCAATCTTGTTCTAGGTTTTCACTCTGGTTCTTTGTCTTCACTCATATTATATCTCTGTGTTCTTTGTCTTCACTCATATTATATCTCTGTGTTCTTTGTCTTCAATCTTGTTCTATATCGTCACTCTTGTTCTATGTCTTGACTACTAGTTTGTCTTCATTCTTGAACCTCATTTTCACACAGATTTCTTGATTTCACTCTTGTTCTCTGTCTTCGCTGCTGTTGTATGTCTCTTCAGTTACATTAATTCTCACATTCAGTCCTCAATTTCCCATCTCCTTTAGTTTTTTCTTTTCTAATAAACTTCGGTATTTTCCTGACGAGAAGACGTTTACCGTACAGGTTCTTGACACGAATCATCCCCAGTGGCACTTCATCTTTGAGGTCATCGACACGCCTTGAACAGGAGCTTGAGAGAGAGAGAGAGAGAGAGAGAGAGAGAGAGAGAGAGAGAGAGAGAGAGAGAGAGAGAGAGAGAGAGAGAGAGAGAGAGAGAGAGAGAGAGAGAGAGAGAGAGAGAGAATAAGTCGGAGAATGAGAGAAATGGACATACGCAGAAGATATCCACTATCCTCAGCCACAGCAGATGGTAGACGACCTTCTAACACAGCTGGAGCAGCAGGCGACACAGCAGCAACAAGAACAGCAGACAACAGCAGGAGCAGGAGCAGCAGGAGCAGGCAGGCCACCTGGTCGTGGGAGGGAGGGAGGGTCGGGAGGGAAGGAAGGATGAGTGAACATCTTGCTCTGACGTAATGAACACTTGGTATGGGTCGACCACTACAGTGTGCACCGGAGCCTGGTCTATCATGCTTACTGTTCCTCCACACTAAGGGGAGGAGTTGTCTTCCCTGGTCCCCTGTGGTGGGCTGTTGGTGGGTTAATGTGACGTCTGGGTGGGTTGGAGAGGGAAGGGGATCCTGGGTTAACGGTGTGAATAGATGCCTTAACTCCGTCTTGCGTTGAATGTGGACCATTGTCTCCAGATGGTGTGATTGTTGTTGCGCTTGGTCTGATGGGGTGGTGGGTTGTTAGGTTGCTGTAGAGTCGTATGGGTTGTTGGGTTGCTGTAGGGTGGTATGGGTTGTTGGGTTGCTGTAGGGTGGTATGGGTTGATGTTTTGGTGGACTGGTGTCTTGGCGTGGCCTGATGGAGGTAGGGGTGGGTGGATGGACTGGACTGGGTTGGTTGGGAAGAAGTTGATGTGGTCGGTAAGACGAGGCGCTTTTTGGGTCGGGGGTTGGGTGGCCTGGTCGATCCCTTGGGTCTTGCGATGTTTCGAGTTGATGAAGAGATGAAGTACTGACTTTAAACTGTTCCCACAAGGCGGCACATTCTGTACCGGGCAAAGGATCTTGCACTTAATCAAAAAAGATGACAAAAAGATGTAAAGTATATCTTACGAAAAAAAAAAGAAGGTAGACTTGAACATGATATTATAGAATGAGACGTATTGTAGACGTACAAGAAAAAGATACGATAAAATCAATAACGCTATTTACTTCTTGAAATGCATTATTGAGGTTGTTAAACTGTGGAATAAATGTACGCAAACTATTGTTAATCAACGTCTATAGATGTGAAGCCAATTGGAACTATGAGCACCTGACTGTATTGTAGATGCCATCCCTCTCCTTCTGAGCATAAAATTCTTTGGACTTAAGACATTAAGAAGTCTCTACTAAGTATCATTAGAGACCAATCAGCAATGTGTGTTTCAACAGACACTATAAAAGAGATTAGAACCAAAATATCAGCGAAAACCAAGACTCATCTATCATGGAGCCATCTCTACTTTTCATACTTATCAAACATTAACAAACCATTGGATGAATATAATGCTACGCCCCAGGCTGAAGGCTGACGTTACTGTGTTAGTGGCGTTCAGATAGTGTTAATCACGCGTAATTATTTCTTTTATACTGAAGATTATATGCAATTCAGTGCATTAAGATAATAAATACTGTATACTGCTTCATATTGGACCATGCCAGACTTGAAGTGCCCATCAACGTGAAGTCATTCCATCAACGTTTGACCATTCGCTGGTGGTGTGGTAAACAGACGAACACATTCACTAACACCCCCAGTACGCCACCTTCCTTCCCCCAGCGTCTCTAGCAGTACGCCCCTCATCTGAATAACCTCCCTTCTCCTCCCCATCGAACACACAGTAACCATAATTCCAATCCCCTACCCTGGCATCCTGCAGGCCAGACAGCCTACCCTGGCATCCTGCAGGCCAGACAGCCTACCCTGGCATCCTGCAGGCCAGACAGCCTACCCTGGCATCCTGCAGGCCAGACAGCCTACCCTGGCATCCTACAGGCCAGACAGCCTACCCTGGCATCCTGCAGGCCAGACAGCCTACCCTGGCACCCTACAGGCCAGACAGCCTACCCTGGCATCCTGCAGGCCAGACAGCCTACCCTGGCACCCTACAGGCCAGACAGCCTACCATGGCACCGTACAGGCCTGCCAGCCATGCCACCTCCAGCCATTCCTGTGATGAGCAACTCCGGAAACAGCGATGTAGAGAGGGTCAGCGTAGGCAGGCGGCGCCTTTGACGGTATGGGCCAGGGGAAAGGGGATGGGGGGGGTAGGGAGCTGAGGTGGGGGAGGGAGAGGGAGGGGAGGGGAGAGGGGAGGCTGTTAGGGGAGAGAAACCTTCCCAATCGATCCCAAGATTCTGGTTAGACTCCGCCCCCGTCTCTAGACGAAGTCAAGATGTTAGCCAGGCGCCCCTGTCGCACCCTACACCTCACCAGTGATGGTGTCGTGTGTGTGTGTGTGTGTGTGTGTGTGTGTGTGTGTGTGTGTGTGTGTGTGTGTGTGTGTGTGTGGAGTTCTCCTCTTACTTTAAGTACCCGTCTATAACATAATGTGTCACACTAACCAGTATCTGACTCAGTTCCCTCCCCAAATCCCCCTTATCATCAGATTGCTAAGTTAATCCATCTTCCACGGTTGCCTAAAGTCGACTTCAAGCACTGCTGGGAGCTGAAGGAAGCTGGCCCGATCACCCACACCACTAGTGGTTCTCACCACGCCACCACTGGTCATCTTCACGCCACCACTGGTCATCTCCACGCCACCACTGGCTCTCTCTATGCCACCATTGGCTCTCTCCACGCCACCACTGGCTCTCTCCACGCCACCACTGGTCTTCTCTATGCCACCACTGTCTCTCTCCACGCCACCACTGGTCCTCTCCACGCCACCACTGGTCCTCTCTCTGCCACCACTGGTCCTCTCTATGCCACCACTGGCTCTCTCCACTCCACCACTGGTCCTCTCTCTGCCACCACTGGCTCTCTCTACGCCACCACTGGCTCTCTCCACGCCACCACTGTCTCTCTCCACGCCACCACTGGCTCTCTCCACGCCACCGCTGGTCCTCTCTCTGCCACCACTGGCCTCTCTCCACGCCACCACTGGTCCTCTCTCTGCCACCACTGGCCTCTCTCCACGCCACCACTGGTCCTCTCTCTGCCACCACTGCCTCTCTCCACGCCACCACTGGCTCTCTCCACGCCACCACTGGCTCTCTCCACGCCACCATTGGCACAGCCACCGGCCCCCTTCCTCAGCACCATTACGACAAAGTTACAAGATTCCATAAGTAGCCAGCGAGGCCCCACCCCCTTTCTTCTGGACTGGCCGTAAGAAGCTGTGATTTGCTAAGTCGCTCACGTCCTCCGGACGTCTCGACCAATCACGTCCCGCCGATCGCGCGCCAGACCCCCGTGATTGGAGGAGTAATTTGTATCAGCCTACTGGCCAGGAGGCCTACAGATGCTGCCTTATAATTCTGGAATCTTAGCCTTGGATTGCACAGCGCCCCACTCCGTAGCGGTGTGGTTGACACTAAACGACTTTCCTCCAACTTCGATGCATCAACATTTCTATATTTCTCTATGAGACACGACATCGCGAAGAGGATACATCATGCAGGATACAATTCCCGTAAATCCTACATATATATAGGATCAAGACACTTATAATAAGACAAGTGACCTTATAGTTTCAACCTACCACACTCTTCCTCCCTCCTTCATCAGTCTACTCCTTCTTGCCTTCCCTCCCTACACTCCCTCCTACCACACAAGTCCTGACCTCTCTTCCCCTGCTGACAACGAGTGTCAGCCACATATCACCGATGTGTTTGTTCCTTAGTGCAGCTGACGTTTCTTCCTGACAGTCTTAAGACTGTTATCTCTTGTTCTCTCTTCTTATATATATTCTTTCTTTCATACTATTCGCCATTTCCCGCGTCAGCGAGGTCAGCGTTAAGAACAGAGAACTGGGCCTTTGAGGGAATATCCTCACCTGGTCCCCTTCTCTGTTCCTTCTTTTGGAAAATTAAAAAAAAAATAATGAAATATATATATATACACACACAAACTAAACACTACCATTCCTGATTCTGGTCCTGGCCCGTCCTATAAATTCCTAGCACAATCATCATCTAACATTCCAAGATCACTCTTGACCTTTGACCTTGAATATTATGTCACCTACCACCCCTACAACACACGTGACCCTACATCTCCTTACATTTCCTGAACATACTCTCACAAGACACACGCCACAGCCCTGGATCCAGCACCCGTCCAGATCCCTTCCATAATTCATGCCAAACCAACTCACACTCC